>NC_037678.1:22438518-22653484 GCF_003255815.1 Theropithecus gelada | reverse complement strand
TTTTTTTTTTTTGAGACAGAGTCTCACTCTGTTGCCCAGGCTGGAGTACAGTGGTGCGATCTCGGCTCACTGCAAGCTCTGCCTCCCAGGTTCACGCCATTCTCCTGCCTCAGCCTCCGGAGTAGCTGGGACTACAGGCGCCCGCCACCATGCCTGGCTAATTTTTTGTATTTTTAGTAGAGAAGGGGTTTCACTGTGTTAGCCAGGATGGTCTCGATCTCCTGACCTCGTGATCTGCCTGCCTCGGCCTCCCAAAGTGCTGGGATTACAGGCGTGAGCCACTGTACTTGGCCTTTTTTTTTTTTTTTCCCCCTCTGAGACAGGATCTCACTCTGTCACCCTGGCTGGGGTGCAGTGGTACGATCACCGCTCACTGCAGCCTCAAATTTCTGGACTCAAGCAATCCTCCCATCTAAGCCTCCCCATGTAGCTGGAATTACAGGTACATGCCATCATGCCCAGTTAATTGTTTTTTTCTTTTTAGAGACAGGATCTCACTATGTTGTCCAGGCTGGTCTCAAGCTCCTGTGCTCAAGCAATCCTCCCTCTTTGGCCTTCCAAAGTGCTGGGATTACAAGTGGAAGCCACTGTGTCCAGCCTAAGACAAGAGTCTTAATCTGGCATGAGGAATAAGTGTCTTTGTGAAAAAGAAATTTTTTTGTTAAGTCAAAAGCCAGGAGTAGAAACATTTACATCTTAATAGGATTCAAAATAGAAAGCTAAACAACTAATAAATTAAAATACTCTACACCTACTTCTGGAATCTAAAAGAAAATTTTAAAAAAGATACTCTACACAAACTATTTTCTACAAATAACAACTGTGGCTGAGTTACTAAATACTTGCATGCAAATTAAATTTTTGCTTTCTTAATCACATTTGAAAAGTAAAAGGGACCTATATTATTTAAAGAAGCTTGAGGGAGAATTATTTTGTAAACAATGTGTTTTGTTTTTCAATGAAAACAACCTACATTTCCCAGGTATATTGGGACTTCCTAAAGGGATCACCTGTACAAAGGCAAAATCCACACAGAAAACAAATCACCTTATCTCTTACTCTGGTCTCTTTGCTGCAAAGACCTACTAGACTACACTCCAAGCTCATTTCGGCATAGAAATGTAGGCCATACAAGAAAGGAAGGAAATAATTTTAACTTAATCCTAAATGTGATAGTAGAAAATAATTTTTAACTGTAAAAGGGAACAGGTTAAATGTCATTGAGTAATACTTACTGCTGGTTCAACTTGACTTCTATCTGCAATATCTATATGGACAATTTCAACAGTTTTCCATGTGTTTGGATCTAAACCATGTACCTACCAATGACAAAGAGAAAAGAAATAAAACAAACTGTAGATTATTCTATTATGTTTACATATATAATCTTTATCTTGAGTCACTCAGGGTACATTATAGGGAATTAAAAAACCCAAATTATTATTTCATTATATTAGCTGTCTGATATTTTGCAGGATCTAGAAATCTTTTATTACCACTTACAACCCCAAATAATAAGGAAGGAGAGAATAAGGATGCTGCCAAATGAATAGAAACCTGTCAATATTATTTTCTGATAGTCCTCACAGATGATTTATTTAACAAAATATACCAGACCTATGTTTAACCCAAATGATACACAACAAAGTACTTGTAACTTTTGTAACCAACAGAGTTCTATACAAACATAAGATGACATTACAAGTAGAATTCAAATGATGCACTGTATGGTCTAAAATCTCTCCAAAATTTGATTATCCTAAAGCTATTCAGTTTCAGTATGATGCCAACTCCTCTCTATTGCATGTTGATCCATCATTTATTTCTGAAATGCCATCTATGAACTAATTAGGAATTGTTTGAAAACTGCCAAAGACATGCCCATTTAAAAGCTGAAAATAGCAGATTAAATCATATAGATTGATGCACACCAAATCATCTCATCTAGATTATAAATTATAGAAGATTACTATAAAAAACAACAAAAAGCCTGGGTGCAGTGGCTCACACCTGTAATCCCAGCACTTTGGGAGGCTGAAGCAGGTGGATCACCTGAGGTCAGGAGTTCAAGACTAGCCTGGCCGACATGGTGAAACTCTACTGAATGGTGAATCTCTACTGAAAATACAAAAGTTAGCCAGGCATGGTGGTGCATGCCTGCAGTCCCAGCTACTTGGGAGGCTGAGGCAGGAGAATTACTTGAACCCAGGGGGCAGAGGTTGCACTGAGCAGACAGCGCGTGACTGCACCCCAGCCTGGGCAACAAAGTGAGACTCTGTCTCAAAAATAAAAAAAAATAAAAAAAAAAAAAAAAGAGAAAAACAACATAAAATGTCAAATGATCACTTGAAAGAAAACTCAAGTCAAATACTACATATTAAAATTCAAAGTTCTATTAATTGGCTAATTGGCATCAATAACATAAGAGCACAGCAATAGAACAGTAAAAAACAGAATTTGCCATAATCATTAACCTACTCTCCTGGAATGCATGTGCACCAGAAAACAGAAACTGCTGAGTCCCAACCCTACAGATTCTGGTTTGAGTCCCAACCCTACAGATTCTTGGGTGAGGTCAGAGTATTTGCATTTCAAACAAGTCCTCAGATACTGTGCTGCTGCTGGCCCATCCAAAGACCACACTTTTGAGAACCCCTAGACCAAGGGCATCAACCTATACAACAGGCCTTCCCAAGCTCCATGACAAACCTTACTAAAAGTTAATGATTACATTTTTTTTAAGTCCTAACTGAAAGATGTTCTTGAATCTTAAAGAGATAAATGTGCACCAACTTACATAAGTCAAGAGCTTTTCAACATTTTTGTAAGTTATTCAAGTACTTTATCCCTCCTGCCTTTCGGCCATTTCTCTGACATCAGCCCATACCCTAGCAAAGCAGACAGGAGGTAAAAATTAAAGCAATCAATTCTGCTATGCAGAACAGCTCTGGCAAACACTCAGAGATAAAAGCAATCTAATTAGCAAAACTAATGGCTAAAATTGGGCTGGGGTTATCTTTGAATTTTGTTTACCCAAGCTCTCCTTGCCTCAGATAAGAGTTGCTGATCAAAACAGCAATTTTACCAAAGTGTCAAGGCAAGGGGACTGATAGGGAAAGCCCATTTGGTTTCTGGCTGCTTGCCTGCCTCATCTCAATTTGACACAGCTTGGTGTGGTCAGATACTTGTCCAACACAGGTGACATTACTTTGGTGATGACAAGTGAACTACATACAGTATTCTCGTTTCCAGGGGCTTCTGTACTAAAAGTGCAGAGTTGAAACTTACATTTTCTAATGTTCCCAAGTCTGGTTTGTGCCATGTTTCGATTTTAATGAAGAAATCATCTTTCATATATTCATTCTGCAGAAAACACAACAGGAAAATGATAGTAATCTTCTACCTGTTCCTTGGTGACCACGTCTGAGGGAGCTTTTCCCAGTATAGGCATCCATGCTTTGACTCTACAAGGAGACTGATCCTCAAGTGACAAAGAATCATTAGCTACCCATTTTTATAGACTTGCCAGGCAAACCAAATGCTGCATGCTTTTAAATAATTCAAACAATTTGACTTGCCACGCAGCATACTGGGCTAATAAAGAAGCTGTGAGGTCTGATAAACAAATACCATGTTTGAAGGGAGTAACAAAAGCAAAATAAAATCAATAGGGAGATTTTGAGACAAGGGTGGAAAGGGCCCATGAACACTGGGAACATGTGGTAGAGTGTGGGGGCTGGTTGGCGGGACACAGGAGGGAACCATGCAGTGAGGGGCAGTTAGCAAAGAATGGTTGAAAATAATTACTGTGTAAAACAAAGTTTAAAGATAAAAGTATGAGACACAAAAATAGTTTTACTCACCGTTACAACTGAGGCATAATGGAGAGGTAGGTAATGAAAGGAGAAAAATTTCAGAATATTAATTGGAATCAAAACAATCTGTCCCAAAACTTAATGTCACAAAGACTAAACTACCTAAAAACACAGAACATTTATTTAGTAATTTATGTCTGCAAAACAAGAGTTTCTACACAAGTGACACTACACAGCACATTAATTTAGACTATGGAGTACAAATAAAATATGAAGAATCATCTAATTTTCAAAATAATGCTAAAAAGAATAATGTCACAAAAGCAAAACATTATTTATAAGGTCAATTTAGCAAATGATAGGATGCTGTTTCAGAAGTCTGTCCTATTCCTCCTCTACTATGTAGCAATGTAAGTAAAATACTGTTGAAACGCACCAAAACACCCTTGTGAGTGTAAACGACCTTTCTTTTGGCTTACCCCTGGAGACAGCATAGTCGGCTAGGACCCCAAAGTGGCTGCCATGTGGGAATGGACTTATGCCTGTCACAAAGTTCTAGGAGGAGGAACCCAATGCAGTTCTTCCTCTGCCATCATTCTAGCAGTGACTATCCAGGAACCCAAGAAAGACCTTGCTCAGTGTAATCCTTCTCAAAGACATCGGTACTGGGAATCCCTCTCATTCTCAGGGTGGAGGGGTGCAATGGCTGCTGGGCGCCAGGCTTACTTGTTCTACAGTAGGGGTACGCATTCCAGGCTTTCTCATGAAACACCAAGGAGCCTTCGGGAGCAATCATCCTCACGAATGCAGGAACTTTGCTGGGAGAAGAGAGATACTGGATATATTTAACAGCACCATCAATTCTTTCTTGGTATCTATGAAACTGCTTGAAAGAGTACGGCAATCAAAGGTGACCATGTTCTAAGTTTGATGAACTAGTTTATTTCAATCCTAAAGTAATCCACTAGAAAGGAACACATAATTGTTTACATTTTAAATAAAAATGATTAAGAATATTTAGCTGGGTACGGTGGCTCATGCCTGTAATCCTAGCATTTTGAGAGGCTGAGGCAGGAGGATCACTTGAGCCCAGGAGTTTGAAACTAGCCTGGGCAACATGGTGAAATCCTGTCTCTACAAAAAAATACAAAATTAACCAGGCATGGTGGCACATGCCTGTAGCCCCACCTATTCAGAAGGCTGAGGTGGGAGGATCACCTGAACCTGTGGGATAGAGGTTGCAGGAAGCTGAGATCACACCACTGCACTCTAGCCTGGGCAACAGAGCAAGACCTTGTCTCACAAGAAAAAAAAAAACCAAGTTAAGTGTATAAAAGGATTTGTGTGTGTGAGTGTGTGTGTGTGTTTTAAATAGAAGCAATTATTTCTTAAGGACTTCTGATCTACTACCCCAATGTGAAACCTACGAGTTAACAGCTATTCATCCTGCACATTAATACAACGTAGTTCTTAGATGATATTATACTGTTTCTTAATGCAAAAAGCCCCAGAATAAGGAGATATCTCTGAATAAAAGTCTCAATACATTTTACAGAACAGACCTGAAGAAAAATAACAATGTAAAGGACCCATGTAGAAAATGAGAAATGAAAGCATATCCAAGTATAAAATTTTGTAGGTATGGGAGATGAATGTCACTTGCTGCCTCAAGTATGTTCAGAGGAAGAGAAAGGTTCAATACATGATTAATATATGAGAAGCTTGTGCAACCATATGACAATCAGAAACAATCCCAACATATAAAGGGGCAAAAGTCATCCACAGGCCCATTACAAATATAAGATGTTACTCATTAGCAAACAAATGGGAAAATCAGTCTTACTAGTCTTCAAATAAATGCAAATGAAGTGACTGATTTAGTGACTGGAGCCTACTGTAAAGAGTAGTTTTGCTTGCACAGACTTTTCACACAGATGGAATATAAATCCCAACATTACCATTTAGAAGCTGTGTAACCTCAGGCCTACTACTTGGCTTCTCTGAAATTCCTCATGTGTTGAATGGAATGCATATTACCTGCTCTGCAGGGTTATTGAGAGAATTAAATCAAATACTCGAATGCGTTTAGCACATTGCACAGTACAATGAGCTCAAAAAATGGTAGTTACTGCTTTTTAATTATAAGCTGACACGGAGCTGGGTACTTTCATATGCCTTTCTTCATTTAAATCCTCCTTAATGTCTTCACACCCAGGCGGGAGTGGCATGATATTGGCTCACTGCAAGCTCCGCCTCCCAGGTTCACGCCATTCTCCTGCCTCAGCCTCCTGAGTAGCTGGGACTACAGGTGCCCGCCACCATGCCCAGCTAATTTTTTTGTATTTTTAGTAGAGATGGGGGTTTCACTGTGTTAGACAGAATGGTCTCGATCTCCTGACCTCGTGATCCACCCGCCTCGGCCTCCCAAAGTGCTGGGATTACAGGCGTGAGACACTGCGGCCGGCCTGATCACTTACTTCTTTTCAAATGGTGGAACGATTCATTCAAACTTCAGAAACACCAAGCCAGGACAACCGAAAATAATGTCACTTTAAAAGTCAAAGAGTATCTAGTTGTCCAAAAAATGTATCACATTGCTAAAGAACTAGAACCAAAATCCCTTCAAGTGTGGGTGAGGTCTAATCAGGGTACAATGGAACACATGAGGATAATTTTTTAAAGCCAAGCTACCAGACTACCTATTCATCTGAGAGTATGACAAACAGATCTATCAATGGTTCAGTTGGTCAACTTAGAAAAAGCAGGAGAGGCCAGGTGTGGCAGTTCACACCGGTAATCCAAGCACTTTGGGAGGCAGAGGTGGGTGGATCACCTGAGGTCAGGAGTTCAAGACCAGCCTGGCCAACATGGCGAAACTCTGTCTCTACTAAAAACACAAAAAATTAGCCAGGCGTGGTGGTAGGTGTTTGTAAACCCAGCTACTCGGGACCCTAAGGCTGAATTGCTTGAACCTGGGATGTGGAGGGTAGACAGTGCCATTTCACGCCTGGGTGATACAGCAAGACTCTGTCTTTTAAAAAAAAAAAAAAAAGAAAAAGAAAAAAACGAAAAGGCAAGAGAAACAATTCTGTATTAACTCAGACACATTTTAACTATCCATCTATTCCTATAGTGCCTGATATGTGAAGAACTTTAATATTCGTAAAATGTTCTAAAATGTGCTGACTCAAATAGAAGGAAATTGGCATTTATCAGTAAAGGCCAACATGAGCCAAATCTACATGAAAATTTTAATATTTCTTTATCTCGCTCCCAAATGCCTACTATCTTATTTCCAAGATACTTTTCCCACCATGAGAATTCCAACAATTCATTTTATGTTTTGACTGAGTCAATAAAGTCCAAACCTATAAGCTAGATTTATTTCAAATTTACTCACTTTTTTTCATGTTTAACGTGAGAACATTATCAAATACATCTCTCCTCAATGAATCTAAGTGACTGACTAAACTTGAGGAAAATGTATATATGGAGTAAATAAAATTAAATTTCAATTCTACTTCAAAGGTTAGAAATTTCCATTAATGGCAACCTTAATATATTCCTAACATGGTATTTCAAGTGTGCCAGGTATATATAACTGAGAACATATACGTCATTTTCCCACCAGTTATTACTTAGTAAGGCACTTTAGTAAAATGCAGCAGATTCCTGTTTTGGAAGCTTACAGAGCCTCAGAAAAGGAACAATTATTAACTGAATTAATAAAATGGGAGGTGGGCCTTCAAAAATAAACACGCAAAAACGACAATCCTCTTGTCCTCCCAAACTATTCACAAAATGGTGCTCCCTCATGATAAACTAATACTCAGAACAGTGCTCACTTACCTCAAGGTAAACATGGCTAGATTTCAGCTGCTTAAGAGTGAAGAGTTAAGAGTTACCAATAGCACAATGCCCAGGATCATGAAGACTCTTTAGGAATACATACCCTTTCTCCCACTCTGAATATTAAGACTATTTAACTTCAGGGTAAAACATGACCATAAGGTACACTGAACACCTGATCTAGGCACATTCCTTTTTTAATCCTATTCCTGAGATAGATAATACCATGGCAAATCATTTCTAACTGTACTTTTCTCTGGAAATTCTTATGTCTATCTGTAAATCACACAAGCAAGACAACTATTCGCACCCTTCTCCTTGCCACTGCAGATGAACACCAAAACTCAGAAAAATTTAGGGAAGAATTTGAAGACCAGATTAATTTACCATAAATAGACCAATTAATCTTTCATTTTATGATCAACTGAAATATCCCTCAAATACACTGGGATGCCTTCTCTTCACTAGTCAGGAAAAGCTCAGCTAAGAAGGCAAAAAAAGAAAAGAAAGGGCCAGGTGCAGTGGCTCACGCCTGTAATCCAAGCACCTTGGGAGGTCAAGGTGGGAGGATCACCTGAGGTTGGGAGTTCGAGACCAGCCTGGCCAACATGATGAAACCCTGACTCTACTAAAACCACAAAAATTAGCTGGGCATAGTGGTGGGTGCCTATAATCCCAGCCACTTGGGAGGCTGAGGCAGGAGAATCGCTTGACTCAGGGAGGTGGACATTGCAGTGAGCCAAGATTACACCACTGTACTTCAGCCTGGGGACACAGTGAGACTGTATCTCAAAAATAATAATAATAAATAAATACACACACACACACACACACATATGTATAAATAAAATACTGGGTACCTCATTCATTCATCCACTCAAATATTTACTGTGTCCACCATCCCAGGCCAGGGGCTGTGTAAATAATGGTGAGAACACAGGAATAATTCCTACTCAGAACTTATTTCCAGGGATGGAGGCAGAAAACAGATTAGTAAACAACAAAACACAAAGAGAATTACTTAAGCAGTGCAGTGAAATTAAAAATAGGGCACTGGGCAATGAGTAAGTGGAGCAAGGGTAGTCGGGAAGGCCTCTCTGAGGAAATAATATTACAACAATGATCCAAGGGTACGGAGACAGGGAACAGAACAGCAAGCAAAGGGAACAGCATGACTACAGGTCCTAAGACAGCAAAAGACTTAACCTGCTTGAGCCACTCTTAGGCCTCCAGCATGGCTAGACTGCAGTGACCAAACATGGAGAAAGGGCAGAAAGACCACATGGGCCTCACCTTACAGGTCACAGAGTTTAGATTTTACTCTGTGTATGATGGGAAGCCACCGAAAGCTTTAAAAGGGGGAATGGCAAAAGGGGGAAACCTGATTTGAGTTGTATGACCATTCTGGCTTTGTGCGAAAAATTAATTGGAGTGGGCAAGAATGGATGGTTGCAAAAATTAACTCAAAATGGATAAAGACCTAAATTAAAACTAAAACTATAAAATTCTTATAAGAAAACATAGATGTAAATCTTTATGATCTTGGATTGGGCAATGATTTCTTTGATGACATCAAAAGCATAAACTACAAAAAGAAAAAATAAATTGGACTTCATCAAAATCATAAACATTTTTTTCTTTTTTTTTTTTTTTAAGAGAAAGGGTCTTGCTCTGTCACTAGGCTGGAGAACAGCAGTGTAATCATAAATCACTGCCACCTCCAACTTCTAGGCTCAAGTGATTCTCCCACCTCGGTCTCCTGAGTAGCTACGACAAACAAGTATGCAGTACTGCGACCGGACTAATTTTTAAATTTTTTCATAGAGACGGGGTCGCAATATGTTTTGCTATATTGTCCAGGCTGGTCTTGAAATCCTGGCCTCAAGCAATCCTCCCACCTCAGCCTCTTAGGTAGCTGGGACTACAGGTATACACCAAAATTAAAAACTTTTTAAGTTTCAAAAGACACTATCAGGAAAGTGAAAAGATAACTCACAGAATGGGGGAAAAATCTGCAAATCACCTCTATGATAAGGAACTAGTACCCAGAATATAAAAATAACATAACTTAACAAAGAAAACTCAATTTGAGAATGGGCAGCCAGAGGCTGGGTGCGGTAGCTCAGGCCTGTAATCCCAGCACTTTGGGAGGCTGAGGCACGTGGATCACCTGAGGTAGGGAGTTTGAGACCAGCCTGACCAACATGGAGAAATCCCGTCTCTACTAAAAACACAAAATTAGCCAGGCGTGGTAGCGCATGCCTGTAATCCCAGCTACTCGGGAGGCTGAGGCAGGAGAAGCTCTTGGATCCGGGAGGCGGAGGTTGCGGTGAGCTAAGATCGCGCCACTGCACTCTAGCCTGGGCAACAAGAGTGAAAGTCTGTCTCAAAAAAAAAAAAAAAAAAAAGAATGGGCAGCCAAGGCCAAGACCAAGGAGGATAGCTTAAGCACCAGGAGTTGGAGACCAGCCTGGGCAGCACAGGGAGACCCCCATCTCTCCAAAAAAAAAAAAAAATTAGCAGAGCACAGTGGTGCACACCTATGGTCCCAGCTGCTTGAGAGGCTGAGGTGGCGGGATTGCTTGAGCCCAGGAGTTCAAGGCTACAGTGAGCTATCATCAAGCAACTACAGTCCAGCCTAGACGACAGTGAGACCCTGGTCTCCAAAAAACAAACAAACAAAAAATACTAAAAAGAAAGAGGGGGTCCGAGATTTGAACAGATAATTCTTCAAACAAAGAAGATATACAAATGACCAAAAAGCACTTGAAAAGATGTTAACATCATTAATCACCAGGAAAATGTAAATTGAAACCACAATGAGATACCACTTCACACACACTAGAATGGTTGTAATAAAAAAGATAATGAGGATGTGGAGGAACTGGAATCTTCATACACTGCTGGTAACATTACAAAGTGGTGCAGTTGTTTTGGGAAGCAGCTTGACAGTTCCTCAAAAGGTTAAATATAGAGTGATCATATGACCTAGCCAATTTCACTCACAGCAATATGTATCTCCAAGAGAACTGAAAACATGTTCACACACACACAAAAAAGTATACACAAATGTTAACAGCAGCATTACTTATAACAGCCAAAAGTGCAAACAACCCAAATGTTCAACAACTGATGAACGGATAAACAAAATGTGGCAGGTCTACACAATGGAATACTACTCAGCAATCAAAGTAGTACTGATACATGCTTTAACACAGACAAGCCTTGAAAACACACTAAGTGAAAGAAGTCAATCACGAAAGGCCACATATTACATGATTCCATTTACACAAAATATCCACAGTACATCTACACAGACAGTAGATCAGTGGTTGCCAGGCGCTAGGAGGAGGGGGTAACAGTCAGTGATTGCTAATGAATACGAGACTTCTTTCTGGATTGTTGAAAATGTTCTGAAATTAAGTAACAATGGCAGTTGCCCAACTCTGTGAATATACCAAAAACTACTAAAGTATGCATTTTAAAAGAACGAATTTTATGGCATATACATTATATCTCAATTAATTTTAAAGCCAGAAAAAGAACGGATGGCAAAATATCAGCCTGGAGACAAGTCTAAAAGAGAGAATGGTAACTTCTCTCTTTTAGAGAGATTGATTATAAATAGTACTGATGGAGATACATAAGGATACAAAGAAGATACATTAGGAGGGAAATTACAGAAATGATTTAAAACCCCAGTTTGTGGGAAGGGAATAAAATAACCAGACACAAACTGGCTAACTTCTGGGAGAAGGAGACTCTAAAGTCCTAGAAAATCATAAAAAACAAAGAGAGGGCCGGGTGCGGTGGCTCAAGCCTGTAATCCCAGCACTTTGGGAGGCCGAGGTGGGCAGATCATGAGATCAGGAGATGAAGACCATCCCGGCTAACACAGTGAAACCCCGTCTCTACTAAAACTACAAAAAAAATTAGCCAGGCGAGGTGGCGGGCGCCTGTAGTTCCAGCTACTCGGGAGGCTGAGGCAGAAGAATGGCGTAAACCCGGGAGGCAGAGCTTGCAGTGAGCTGAGATCTGGCCACTGCACTCCAGCCTGGGCGACAGAGCGAGATTCTGTCTCAGAAACAAAACAAAACAAAACAAACAAAAAACAGAGAGAGGTTTTTTTTCACCCAATAAAAGGGGAATAGTAAATGAAAAATGAGATACACCATCAAGAGGAAACAATACATTTCAGAAAACACTGATATTTTTCTGAAATAGGATCACTTGATTTGGAAAACTTTGAAACTGTGAAAACTTTAGGACTAAACTACATATAATGACAAATAACAGGTGTCTATCATGGCTAAATCTTGACTCAAGAACAAATTATATTTGGCTGGCATTTATTTTCTTTTTCTTTTTTTTTGTTTGAGACGGAGTCTCACTCTTGTCGCCCAGGCTGGAGCGCAATCATGATCTTGGCTCACTGCAACCTCCTCCGCCTCCCAGGTTCAAGCAATTCTCCTGCCTCAGCCTCCCAAGTAGCTGGGATTACAGGTGCCTGCCACCACACTCGGCTAAATTTTTTGTATTTTTAGTAGAGACACGGTTTCACCATGTTGGCCAGGCTGGTTTCTAACTCCTGACCTCAAGTGATCCACCCGCCTTGGCCTCCCAAAGTGCTGCGATTCCAGGCGAGCCACCGCACCCGGCCTATTAATTTCTTACATGTGCAAGATGCTCTCTGAATGTGAAGAAGTATATACAATCAATCCTTTCATTTTCAGGTGATTTAAATTTTTCATTTTTAAACATAATTTAAGTTCCTGGCAAATGACTCCTTTTGCTTACAAAAATGAACTCTTACCTTGGAACCACATGAAATTTTAAAATAACGATTTTTCAATAAAAACCTCTTCTGTTTTGACCTTTGGGAAACAAGGTGGTTCTGGAGTTGGCAAAGCTTTGTAAATTCCCCATCAATCAGGACTGACTGAAGATGGCGAAAGTGTAACACTTATGCAGAATAAGAAAGAATAAAGCTGACTTTCCCCAAGAAGGGTGAGCAAATAAACTAACAAAAAGGACTGGTCAGTGTGTTCGTACAGGGAGGTCTCAGGAAAGCTACAGGCTTTTCTCTGAAATACCATCTGAAAGTTTCAACACATTTCTTTGTCATGCTCTAAAATTCTCTGCCTGGTAAATTCCTTCCTCTTTCACTACCATCTACTACTAAGCGAGTATTAAAGAAACAAACTTTAGTGGAAAATGGGATACAACAAGACAAACATGCACATATGGAAATATATGACTAGGTATCAAAATGAGTAGAAATGACAAATATGATGGGTTTAGGGAAGAGGGATCAAAGTGAATAAAATCAGCCATGGAAAGCCTCTGCATAGGATAGTTCTGAGGTGTACTCAGAAAACCAAGCAGGTTATGAGAGGCCTCAGCATAAGGAGCTGAAAAAAATCAGGGTGGGTTGAACAGTTTATGTTAGGAAGATAACAAAGAGACCGGCTTGCTTAGAGCCGAAGGTTTTTGTTCTGGATGGACTTATACAATTGGAATCTTAAATACCTTGTTAAGTTTAGCTTTATTTTGGAAGAAGACTTTAGACGTTAAAGACTTCAGAGAAAGTAAGAGACGGTGAAACCTGTGGTTTTGGAAGAATTTTTCTGTAAACTCCCATTTAACTTCAGGAAATGGAAAATAACTCTACCACAGGACTTAGATGTAGAGCAAAGTGGTTAGCTAAGCAAAGTGGTTAAGAGGGCAGGTTCTGGAGTCGGGCTGTGTTCAAGTCCTATCTCTGCTACCAAATAGCAGTGAGACATGGGGTAAGTTAAACCTTTCTGGACCTCAGTTTCCTCACTATAAAAAGTTGCTGTGAGGAATGAATAAACTCCCAACTGAAACACTTCCAATAACCCAGTGATCAGCACACAGTAAAAATACATAAGTACTAGATCTTCTGTTCTGAATTACCGTGGGCAACCACTCACTCTAAGTTATCAAATAAAATAGGGACAAAATCTCATTCTCCCATGAGATGATGTATTGCCTGAGATTCAAGGAAACCAGACGTTTCAAATGTCCTGTGCAATGAGTCAACAACTTTTGAATTTTGTCAATAATCACAAAGACTGTTTCTCAACCTTCTGGTTGAGATTAAGTGTATATGCCACCAAGAAGTGTTTTGCTGAAATGGGAAAGCACACAGGTCAGGGGATCCAGAGACTTGAGTTATACTGGCTAAAGCAGATCTCAGAATTTCAAGTATCTCAAAAGTAAAATAAGGCCTTGGTGGCCTTAGTCAAGTTTGTAGTTTTATTGATGTTATACAGTGACAGTGCACCCAGCTTAGGATAATTTATGGAGTAAATGCTGAAAAAGCAAACATATTACTGGACACAAATTTAACTTCCTCAGGGAGAGTTCTAAAACTAGTAGGGACTGTGGGTATGTCTTCAGCATGCTGAGCTGATGCCCTAAAGAAAACTGTAAGTCTGATGGGGCTGCACCTTCAGGCTTGTCCTGGGATAGAGGTCTTTCCTGCAGCACAGTGAAGGCCTCAGCACGTACTACTAAATGATTCTTTGCCCTTCCATAACATATTTATCCTGTGGCTAATGTGCTTTCAATGTTGACAGACAAATTTGTCAGTGTGGACATCTGACTGCCCCATAGCCATTCCTTCCTCCAGAGGACAGCAAATGGGCCTTGTTTTGCCCAGTTTATCTACTGGATAGGTTTTTGTTTCTCACTACTGTCAGAATAGTCATTATTTGCCATGCTGCCTGAGACCCATTACTGCCACCGTCTTGCCTTTTTCCCTTTCCTGACTCATTCCTCTCTGTGCTTCTGCCCACAGCTGCCATCTTTGTGTGATAAGGCCAACCTTCCATGGGAATCAAATAACCCTCGCCATCCCATCAGATCCCCTCTCTCCCTTCTCAAGGGAGTGCCTTGTACTCATTAGGCACCTGGGACAAAAGGGTGTGGGATTTGAAATCAGAATACCTAGGTCTCTGTCACTATTCCGTCACTTATTACCTGTGACCTTGGGTAAATATGTGCCTTAGTGTCTTAGGTACAATATGAATATTGTCTATTTCTCAGGACTGCAATTAGTAGTAAATGAGTGCATGAAAGGGTAAAACCACAGGGAACCCCGCTCCTCCTAGGAATGGAGAAGTTGTTCTACAAGCCCAAATGTGCTGGAAGGTTGGCTGCCAGAGAGCCAAAATCTTTTATTTAACCCACTAACAGCCTGAGAGGAATTCTGAACCTCATCCCCAAATAATCTCTCCAGAATAAGAATATCTCTTGCACTAACCATATTTATCTAGCCCTCTTCAACTTATGAGACTCCTTATTCTTGGCTGCAGTGTTACCTAAATCAACTGTTTCAAAAATCATATTTAACATTCCTCCTTTTTCATAAAAATGAAAATGCAGAAGAGAATATTTATCACCTGGTAGTGGGATATGGGTAATTTTTTAATGCACCTCTTTTAGGCTTTTTTTTTTCTGATTTTTCCAAAACCATGTAACATGTATTACATATTATTTCAAACTGTTCTTTTTCATGCAAGAACGTATCAAACACTTCCTCAACATTTCAACTCTTAGATTTCAACCAGAGGACATTTTGAATCTATTTCAAATTTATTTACTTACAGGAAAGTGATCTAAACAGGACATTAGAGGCCAAAAAAAATTTTATACATCAAACTTTTTGGCTTATTTTAGAACCCCCAGGAAGAGTCCAGTGTCTTTAAGAGAACGTTTGTATGTGGTGGTATAATTCAATTAACAAATAAATGCAAAAATGCTAGAAAAAGAAAGCTGAGTATATATAAGCAAATTCAAAACTTTAAATACTATATAGACTGTACCATCTGGAATGCCAAAATCTTCTCTCCGTAGACATATTTTTCAGATATACTTAGGGTACTAACAAATTAATAGAAACCATGAAAAGACCTTCTCTACAGATAATTGATTGATCAGAGTTACTGCCTTATTTCTCAAGTGAAACCTGCAACAGAAGCAAAGAAATGCTGTATTCTAAGAGAAAATAATGCTAAAATGTAAGGTTCTATGAAGTGGTAAGATTATGTGTCACTATAAACCAAGGATGAGTAGGTTATGGGTCACTATAAACCAAGCAGCAGAGTTAAGCTGAGGAAATATAAAAAACTTCCGATCATGACAGCTACAGCTTTAAGGAGTTCCACAAAACATGAGTATGATTCATTTCCATAGGAAGAGAATAAAGGCAAGAGAAAAGATCCCCCACCTGTAATTAACTAGGGAGACTAATGACAAAATGGACTCTTAGCAGCCATTACTGGTCTTCTGCCCTTAGCTAAATACTGGTAGCACCTTTTTTTTTTTTTTTGCTTGTTTTTTCTTTTTGTAGAGATGAGGTCTCACTATATTGCTCAGACTGGTCTCAAACTCCTGAGCTCAAGCAATCCTCCCACCTCAGCCTCCCAAAGTTCTGGAATTATAGGTGTGAGCCACTGCACTTGGCCAGCACTTTTTGTTTTAAAATATTTATGCCAAAGATACAGATTAGACTGTCAAACTTAGGGGAATGTGCAAAAAAACTAAACCAAAGAGAAAAAAAAAATGAAGAAAGGATATGAAGAGTCAAAAGTCGTACAAGAAACTCAAACGGTCAATTAACATAAAAAGACATTCAACCTCACTAATAAAGAAATACGAATTTTAACAAGAGACTATTTTTTGTCTATAAAATTAGCAAAAATTAAAAACAAAAATATGGAAAAATACTATTAAACTCTGTAAGGGCAATTTTGGCAGTAATATCAAAATTTAAAAGGTGCAGGTTCTCCCAGCAGTCCTTTTATTAATTTCTCCTATAATTTATCTTAGGAACAGTAACCTAAGGCATACAGACACATGTACAACCATATTCACAAAAGTTTATTTTTTGAGATAGAGTCTTGTTCTTTTGCCCAGGCTGAAGTGCAGTGATCATAGCTCACTGCAACCTCTAAATCCTGGGTCCAAGTGATCCTCCCACCTCAGCATCCCAAGCAGCTAGGACCATAGGCATATACTACCATGTCCTGCTAATTTCTTTTCTTTCTTTTTTTTTTTTTTTGAGACGGAGTCTCACTCTATCACCAGGCTGGAGTGCAGTGGCATGATCTTGGCTCACTGCAACCTCCACCACCCCGGTTCAAGCGGTTCTCCTGCCTCAGCCTCCCAAGTAGCTGGGACTACAGGCGTGCACCACCACAACCAGCTAATTTCTGTATTTTTAGTAGAGACAGGGTTTCACCATGTTGGCCAGGGTGGTCTCGATCTCTTGACCTCATGATCTACCCGCCTCAGCCTCCCAAGTGCTGGGATTACAGCTACGAGCCACTGTGCCAGGTCAATTTGTTTTTGTTGTTGTTGTTGTAGAGATGGGGTCTCCCTGTGTTGCCAAGGCTGGTGTTGAACTCCTAGGCTTAAGCAATCCTCCTGCCTCAGCCTCTCAAAGTGCTGAGATTACAGATGTGAGCCATCACACCTGGCCAGAAACATTATTTATAACAGACAAAAACTAGAAAATATCTAAAATACCTAAATGGACTTACAATGTAGGGAATAGTTAAGTAAACTACGTCCAGAAGAAATTTTACTCAGCTTTAAAAAGAATCACACAGATATTAAATAACAATATGGAAGATGTTCATGAGAAATAAAGCAAACTGCAAAACCATTCATATGGTCCATTTGTTGTAGAAAACTAAAATTGATACAAGTAATACATTGCTATCTATGTTTTAAAAATTCCTTTGAATATATACAGAAAATGATCTAGAAGGATAAACTCTAAGCTGCTTCTGGTATTTCTCTCTGTGTTACAAATATTTGATGGCAAGGAGCAGGGACTAAGTTTTTATTTGAATTTTTGTTATAAGCAGATATAATACTTCTCTAATTTACAAATAACAAATAAAGGAGGAAGTTCTTTCAAAAAATTATAATGCGACATATTATCACACTGAAATGAAAAATGTACTTCACATCTACTAGTTAAGTTAGCTAGTTACATGCATCATAAGTAAGCCAGGTCAAATGTGAACACCGCTTACCTCTTTAGGTGATAAATTTTGTGTGTATATTGTCCCTTTTCTCCATCCTTCTCATAAGGTTCATTCTTTAAGACTTCAATTCCTTCTCCACCACCAGTCTCATTCTTACTAGCTTCTGCAACAGAGTAAAGCTGCCCAACCTGATACTGAAATTTCAAAGAACACAGAAATTCAGTAAGTCAGTAGTAATTGCAGAAATTTTGTATGCTAAAATCTTAATAATAAACAAGATATAGAAAAGCATATCCAAACCATTCAGCACAACTGTGTTCAATATGAGAACACAACTCAAATTAGAAATTAATACGTTTAGGAAGACAAACCACAAATGATTATAGTTTTAAAAACCTGTATTTTATAGAACTTTCATTATTCAAAAAATTTGCCAGTTACAAACACTTTGGTGCCTTTACACTATCTATTTATCAAGAAAATGTCTCAAAACTTGCTTCAACTGCTGAACAATACATATTTGTACTTTACAAAGCATTTTCACCTCCATTATTTCTCATTTAACTTCACAAAATTCCAAGTTATGGCAGAAATACAACTGGCACTTTGCCAACTACAGCTGAGCAACCAGCATATTGTTCTTAATGATAAAGGGGAAGGATGTAAACTACAATAACAAAAGCCTGGAGATCCAAAGAAACATAATAGATAGTCCAAATCTTAGTAGACTTCTGGGGTCGTTTTTTCCTTGACTTATTTATGATACACCCAATTTGGTCCTTCCTCAGCTAACCAGAAACAGTACTGGGGGCCCAAGATCAGAAATGTTCATTTTGAGTCCTCAAGTAAACAAACAGAAACTGTTTTTAAAGTAATATAACTATACACATATTACCATAAAAGGCAGGAAATTGCTGACAGTAGTTTCTATTTCATTTAACATAAATCAGAAATCTCAGAAGCCTGCGTCAATATATCTGTAAGTCAGCTGTATTTTCTGCACTAGTTCCAACAAATATTGGGAAAAGTTCTCGTGTTCTTATTTGTTCCAGTGACCCAAGCGTGGCACTACCTTCCATCTCTTCAAATTTGGCTAAATTTCTTCCTTCTAATGAAAACAGCTTGAAGAAGTGTATTTTTTCTTTATAAGCATATTTTCAAAGAAAAGCTACAAAAATCTACCTCTAAGAACTTGTAATTTCAAAACTAACATTTTATGTGAGGGACCAAAACAACCGGTAGTTTAAGCTCAGTAAATATTCGTACCTATAAATCACATGGAGATACGCTGCTATCTTGCCCATTAGTTAAATTTAAAAACACACCCCCACACACACTCTTACTCAATTTGCAAGTGTTTGGGAAGTTGAAACCAAACATATTTCTAAAATGCTCCCAAAATAAATGTCTGTAGGGCCTGCAGAGAGGACTGTATTTCTCCTATCGGCTTTCCATGATACAACACTAGGGTTGGTCTAATAATGCCACGATCCTTAAATACCTTCAACATGTACTTTTAAACACTATCATATTCTAAAACAGGACTAAAATGAGTCTAAGTCAAAAGATAAATTTCATTTTGTTAATGAACACACAATAACAAAAATTCAAAAGAACTGTATACAAAAAAATGTTAATGGACTGATATTTCATGGCATGCTACTGAGGCTTTCTCTCATTCTCCTTTTTTAAGAATAAAAATTTAAAAAAAAAAGAATAAGAAATAAACACAGAAGGCATGTTTTAAAAGTGCATGTAGGCCTGGTACAGTGGCTCATGCTTGTAATCCCAGGGCTTTGGGAGGCCGAGGCAGGTGGATCACTTGAGGTCAGGAGTTCGAGACCAGCCTGACCAATATGGTGAAACCCAGTCTCTACTAAATATACAAAAATTAGCCAGGTGCGGTGGTGGGTGCCTGTAATCCCAGCTACTAGGGAGGATGAGGCAGGGAGAATTGCTTGAACCTGGGTGGCAGAGGTTGCAGAGAGCTGAGATCGTGCCACTGCACTCCAGCCTGGGCGACAGAGTGAGACACCATCTCCAAAAAAAAGGGGGAGTACAACAAAAAGCTGAGAAGAGTACTTTCAGTGACAATACCAAGACTCAAAAGAGATTTTGGACAAGTTGATTCAACCAGCTGAAACCAAAAGAAAAAGTCTAACAGAAACTAATGTCAATTTCCACATTCAACTTCAAACAATCAATTGTGCAAACAGAGAATAGGGTGCCTGGCTTCTCTGGAGTGTTTTAATGTAGTGAATCCTCCTGAGATATACACAACTGTGTTCAAGTCTACACTAAACAGTGCCACAGAGCTACTCTTTTTCACTTCCTGCATTTCTTTCTGTCTTCTGTCAGCTGTCACTTCTTAGGTTATCAGTTTGTTTTGTCCCACTTCAAGTCACTGCTTCTAATCTACTGTCAGCTCTAGGAAAACCAGGTAACTGAGCAAATGGGAACTGTGTGCAAGTTAAAGAAGAGCCTAGAGGGTTTTATGGGTTTTGCTATATATATCTTGATTTCTCAGAAGCTGTTTCTGTTCTTATCTTCATTCTTGGCTACACTACACATGGCTGTAACTGCAGGACATGCAAGTTCTGAATAGGTGATATATTTCTGTATCACGTCCAGGCTGAGGAAAACAAGCTCTTACAGTTATGTGCTGGTCACACCATGTCTGGAATACTGTTTTCAGTTCAGATCAACAATTACAACACATATAGTAACAGGACCAGCTGGTAGGAAGTCTACATCTCATGCTGTATTGAGCCAAGTGAATGTGCTGGGAATGTTTAACCTTGAGACTTTCTAAGATGAAATAAAAGTGCTTGTGGGGAATGGGGTTGCCTGGAGGGGAGAGCTGCCATCAGAAAACCTGAAGGATTGACCACTGCAAGACAGAACAGGCTTATTTCCCATTGCTCAAATGGGATAAACTGCAAACAAGAGTCAAGCATTATAGGAAAAGCAGATTTTGGTTCAAACACAAATGTTTAAAATGTCCAACAGTAAAGCAGACTGCTTCCCTAAGTAGCAAGCTACTTAACCTTAAAGTACTTAAGTTAAGGCTGGAGCCTCATTTCTCTAGGATGTTGTAGAAAGAATTCCTACACTAGACAGGAAGTTAAACTACATTCTTTAGACTCTTCCAAAACAAGACAGTGTAGCAAGAAATTATCATTCATTTAATTCATTTTGCAATTCATTGCAATTATCATTCATATAATTAATTTTGTCACGTAGGGTGGAAGGAAAAGGTAAATCAATACTATGAAAATGTGAGTTTAGAGTAACATATCAAAGTATAGTACATATACCAATGAAATGATGCAGAAGCAAGAAAAACTCACCTCCTGAACAGAACATGGCAAAACCACACGGCTAAAAAGACAAAAGAAAAAAATATATATATTACATATGAAATAGCTTTAAACACAGATCCCTGAAGAGGTTTCACCTTAAATCCAATGATAACAGAGACAGGTCTCTTAAATCAAAAAATACAAGGGTGTCATTTATGGAAGAGGGTCTTTGTAATGCCTACACCCTAATTGGGGAAGTAAAACTATCATTCCTGGGTCTCAATGATCATTTGCATTTAGTGTTCCCAGGACCCCAAACAGCAGCTGCAGAGATTCTTGTGAGTAAAGAAAAAACAGAAAACTCAACATTAAAAACTGCAGGGTACAGAATGTATTATTTGTAGATTGTCTGGTCAGGTTGCCCTGACAAAATTTTTAGAATGGTTTCATTCTCCACCTATATACTGTGCATTTTGTTTTTATGATGCTTCTTACAGAATACGTGTCTTGAATCTCATTGAATAAACGCTTCCAGAAACTGTTCCCCCACTATTCAATTATTCCTCAAGTTTACTGAGATAAAAATAAGGAGTCGTGTAGAATTAATAAGAAAAAATTTTACTATGGAAACTACTTGACGCTTATAATAATCCCTTCCAGCATATATACAATATGAGATTGACATATGTTTGATCCTATCCAAGAGTTTCTTACTGTATATATCAAAAAGATGTCATTATAGCTCCATTGCAAGCAGTCTTAAAAGACAAAGTCCAAAAACAATATCATGGTATATTATTTTATCAAAATATTGCATTTTATCTCTAGATTTTATAAGGAGAGTCCTTAATTTATTTCCACCATAAATTCTGAAAATCAAGACCATCCCTGTATATAATTACAGTTGATTCCAAGACAGCAACTTCCTTTTTTGGGGGATGGGGGTATACGATCCTTCTCATACTTTCCTAATCTTACCTGTCATTTTATGGAAAATTTTCAATAGTTTTCCTCATTCCAATTTCTTTTCAGCTATAATTTCTTTTCATTTTTTTCTTACAGTAAGAGCCATTTAGCTTACTTTTTGTATTAGTGACAATCTTTTTGGCCTAGGCATTCTTTTTTAATAGTCTTTCTTGTAAGTATGAAGAGGGTAATACAACCCAGATTATATCTAGTTTGCATTCCAGCTACACTTTCCACCTACTCCTTTCTCCCTACTCTCCTCAAACATCTATGCCTGAATGTTCACATTATCTCAATCTCCAACATGTACAACACGTCTGTTACTCCCTCCCCTTTGACTACTGAGTTACTCACCGCTCTGTCTTTCTGATAATGGTGATTCAAAAACAATTAACATTCTCAAACCCACAATGGTCACTAATTTTTACTCTCCATCAAGAACAAACTTCTTGTAAATCCTTCCATACCTAAAAATTCCGAATCATTTTAGTTCTCTCCTCAGTACACACTAACTTGCTCACTGTCCCAGAACATAAAATGGGGGAGGGGAGACTAGAAAGCTATAGGCTGGGAGCAGATTATCAGGACCTGGAATACTATGGTAAGAAATCCATTAAATCCATTTGGCAATAAGGAATCCCAGGTTGTTCCAAGAGGTGACAACTACAGTTGACCTGAAGAAGTCATCTGCAGGTGGTTAAAAACACTGACAAGCAGGAGAAGTGGGGAAAGTTATCTTTTGAGAGGCTAGGCAAGAACTGTCACAAAGGCCTGAACCAAGATGATGGATTGCAGAGGGAATGGAAGGAAGGGATAGAGAAGGAAAAGTTAGTCTTCCCTGAAGTTTCACAAAACCAAAGAATCACTGCTGAGTAATTTTATACTCACTAACAGGAAGATCCCTATTTTTATTTAAGAACACTTTCAAGGAAATTTCTTTCAAAAAATGAAAGTGACTGATTAAGACATTCAGAACAATGAATCAAGTAACTTCTTCAAGATTTGCTTAACAAGTAAAAGGGAAAAGGAACATACAGGTTTTGATTTTCTGTTGTTATTCCAAAAGCAGTATTCAACTTTTAGTGCCAATCGAAAATGTTCAAATGTCTGAAAATCCTCATAATTTCCAAATGGAATCAGTAACTAATTCTTTAAAACCAGGAGTTTACATTAATGGTAACTTCGTCTGTTGCTTAAATAATAACTTGAAGGGAAACAGTCCACTCCGAAAGTCATTTCTAACATTTTCATTCTTATAAAAAAATAAATAGAGGGCCAGGCGTGGTGGCTCACGCCTGTAATCCCAGCACTTTGTGGGCGGATCACCTGAGGTCAGGAGTTCCAGACCAGCCTGGCCAACAGGGTGAAACCCTGTCTCTACTAAAAATACAAAAAACTTAGCCAGGCATGGTGGTGTGCGCCTGTAGTCCCAGCTACTTGGGAGGCTGAGGCAGGAAAATCGCTTGAACCTGGGAGGCGGAGGTTGCAGTGAGCAGAGATGATGCCATTGCACTCCAGCCTGGGCAACAGAGTGAGACTCCGCCTCAAAAAAATAAAATAAAATTTAATTTAATTAAAAAAAAAAGAATTTTGTAAGACAACAAACATTTGTGAAAATATTTTAGTTGCCAATATCTTCACATAGGAACAAGCTATTCATTGCTCCTAACCAACAAGAATTTTAGAAAGTTGACTTGAGAGTAATAAGTATCAATTTTTTATTGAACAACACTGAATACAGCATGTTAGGACTAGAGGCTGTGCTAGATACTGACATTACTTAAGAAACAGGTGCTACCTTCAAAAAGTCTAGGAGGAAAAAAAATCTAGGGGAGATACACATAAAGAGTTAACATCAAGAAATCTAATTTATAACTCTTTGGGAAAAATAATTAGACTTTGGGCACGTGTCAACATTCATTATCTGCGTACATTTAAATCTTCATAATGAAAGCAAATGTTTGCAAAAAGTACAGTGCGCAAATTCCCAATAGGAACTGCTTTCCAAGAGTTAGCTTCGTACTACTCACATACTGTCAGAGGGACCTACTGAACACTGTGTTTCTGTAACATTTTTGGAGGTAGGAAATACTCCAACGAAAGAAAAATGACTAGATCTATTTAAAATCAGTTCTGCAACTCACTTGCTGTGTAACTTGGGCCAAGTCAATTTCCTTCTTTCTTATTTTCTCCATTTGTTTTAGTGTCTGCCACCCATCTACCTACATCATATAGAAGTCAGAGTAATGAACACTTGTTTGATACACCGTATAAATGACTTCAAAGAAAAGTTTTATATAAGCCCAATATTCAGTACTATAAATAAGCTTTAACTACAAATTTTCACTCTACCAACAAAAGGCAAAATGTCTCTTCTCAAAATTCCTGTCACTGGCCAAAGTTATCATTTTTCATCAATTCATTAACAAATATTTACTGAGCACCTATTACATGCGAGGCACTCTTCTAAAAACTGGGGATATGAGAGTGAGCAAAACAAACTCATGGCCCTTACATGCAAAAAGAGAATACAACTAGTAGGAGAAAAAAATTAACAATAAATTGTGTTGCACGTGGGATGGTGATAAGTACTATGGAGACCGATAAAGCAGGGAAGATAAATACTACCCCAAATAGTGGGAACTGCAATTAGGTCTTCAGAAAAGGATTTCCTGAGAAGGTGACGTCTGAGCAAAGACCTGGAAGGAGGTGAGTTAGAGAGCGCAGGGAAGAACACTTCAAGCAAAAGGAACAAAAGCAGGTGGAAAGGCCTTGGACTGAACTTACTCTGGAGTAGTAGATGAACAGCAAGGAAGCTTGTGAAGATGGAATGGGCAAGGGAAAGGTAGTAAATGAGATCAGGGCAGGAAAAAAAAGTGTAAAGCCTTGTAGCTGTTGTAGAGGCTTTGACTTTTATTCTGGGTGAGACAGGGAGTCTTTGGGAGGTATTAAGCCTCAGAGAAGTGACATCAATGACTTTTTAAAGGAGGTTTAAGAACACTAAGGTGTCTGAAGAAAGCTAAATTAAGCCAAAACTGTTTCTAAGAATTTAAAGTGAAGAATTTGAAAACCAACGAATGGGCCATACTCGACCTCCCTAGCTGCCCAAAGGATGCTGACGACACGAACCAGCTGTGACAGTTGAACATTCAAAGGCAGGCAGATTTCCGTAATGTTTACAGTCCTTGCCAGTGGGAAAAGCCGTGACTTTTCAACAAAAGCACTTGGCCGGTCGGATGCACCTCGAAATCCCTCCATTTGACAGACCACGTGTTAACTTCTAAGAAAGTAGGTGGGGCCCACGATGTCACCTCATCTTAAAACATGCGGAAACCAAAAAGAGAAAAGGGTCTCCCGTCAAGTCAACGGAGCTGCCCAGCAGAGTGGAGGCTTTCCGGATTCCCGGCTCCAGCACGAACTTCAGGGCGCCAACGTCCCACCGCGAGTCTTGACACGAGGGCTGCCTTCAACCGGCAAGCCCATCTCCCGCTGGTTACCAGCGGACTCCACCCCGGACGACAAATCACAGTCAGAATCAACGCGTCTCTCCCACCCTCGGACTGCGGCTCCTTCCCACCGGCGGGCCTGGGGGTGGGCCAGACCCAGACTAGGGGTGGGGGGTTGGGGAGAAGGCGGGTCCCAGCGGAAACTCCCGGCCGCGCCTTCCCGAGCCATGCGCTCGGGCCGGGACCCAGCCGCCTTCGCCATGGGGAAGAGAGAGGCCGTGTTACCACGGCAGTGCCTGGAGGGCCGAGGGGCGCACTCGCTGAGGGGCTTCGAGGGGGCTGGGGGCGCCTGTGGGAGGGAGGGGGCGCCCGCAGGGAGGGGCTGACACAGGGCTGACTCCGATTTAGGAATATCCTGCCACTTCTCCATCAACAAATCTCCCATCACTGCCGTCCCGCGGCCTCGCTCGCGCCCACGGACCCACTTACAATTCCTTGATCAGCACCATCTTCCCGGAACCCCCTCACAGCTGCCGCCGATACCACCGCCGCCGCCGCCGCTACCGCCTCTCACAGCGCCTGCGCGGCCCCGCCTCCCTGCCCCCGAGCCACCATAGCGCCTGCGTGCCTACACCCTTCCGCCGCGACCAGTCGCGTCAGCGCGCGAGGGGGCCTAGCTCCGCCCAGTTTCGTGCCCCACCCCGGGCACAGGAGGCCTCCACTGCGGTTGCGCAGCCCGCCGAAGAGCTTGCGGCTTTTACTGCGGCTGCGCAAACTCGACGCGCGCACTCCAGTCCGCTGACGAGGGCTCCTCCCTTCAGCTTCAGTCCCTCGGGGCGTTTGGGCAGCCTACGCTTTCCGGTGAGTTTTCCAGTTGGTTCTTTGGAAGCCGTTTTTTGGTGACCAGTTTTCTGCTCTCTCTTACTGCTCTGAGTCAGGGCCCACCTCCCTGACCGACACCTCACCTCCATAGTCCACATAAAAGACTCCTGACAGGTTCTGGAGGCAGCCGACGCCAGCTTCTGTTCCCCTCCCCAGCCTTGGCAGCTCACGTTCCGCGGGGGGACGTTCACCTGCTTCGCGGTCTCGTGGAGGTCCACCGCGGCGGAGAATCCTAAACCTCACCTGTGACGCGGCAGGATGAGCGGCCAACACTCCCGACGAAGGCGCTCTGGGGGAAAGGAGGCGCTTGGCCTGGAGACCCAGGAAAGGGGGATGTTCTGGGAGTTAGTTCGCGCAGTTACAGCGAATGCGCCATGGGCCTCAAAGCCGCAGCCCGCAGGTTGCTGGCTTGCTCTGTGCCAGACACGGTTCTATAGAGGCAGTGGGGAGGCATGTGAAAGCGGACACGGTCCCTGTTCTCAAGAAGCCCACAGTCTAGAGGAGACAACTCACTTGGGAAAAAAGCAGGGAGAATTTGGGGTGGTGGGGAAGTGCTATGCTATGAATACAGTGGAGTACTGGGAAAGGCGGGGAACTCAAGGCAAGGGCTGTCCTAGGAGGCGGTGTTTGGACCTAGCCTGTTAGGATGTGAGAGGGGCATTCCAGTTGGAGGAAAATAGGACCCGAGGATGCAATAAGCTTAGGGTATTTAAGGAAAATAGGACCCGAGGATGCAATAAGCTTAGGGTATTTAAGGATCGGCTAGAGGTCAGATGTGGCCAGAACATCGTAAGTGAGGGTGGCAAATGAGCTGGGACCAACTAGATCACTAGGCCATAGTAAAGAATTTGTGTTCTAAGAACCATGAGAACCTATTGAAAGGCTATTAAGACGATTAAAATATCACGAAAACATTTTTATGTAAACATCTGGTGTATCTGATACTGGAATATACATCTGTGGAGTTAGGGCTGCCTCAAAAAAAATAATGGAAATGAAGTGACTCAGTGACTCCCAGGGACTGCCTTAGGAGAAGGTTTCTGGAATGTCAAAACTTCCAGAAACTTTCTCCTAAGGCAGTTCCAGGGAGTCACCGAGTTTCTCTTGTGTGTGAATAGTGCTAGTTATTGTAAGGGCAGAGATTTCAAGGAAACGCACGCTCTTTCTTGCAAGAGTTGAGAAGCTTAGAATCCGCTTTGTTGATTGGACATTGGATTTTATGCCAAGTACTGTGCTAAGTAATAGAGATGTTTTATTTTATTTCACCCTTAGAACATTATGAGATGTATTTTAGCATGCTTTACGAGGGGGAATAAAATGAGATTCAGGGAGTCAAGTGACTTGTACTAGCTTGTTTGCAGAGCCGGGTTTCAAATCCAGATTTTAAAAACGTCAAAGTCTGGTCCATTCATTACACTAATTTCCTAGATGAAAGTTAAGTTGGGGCGTGCAGACCATCTTTATGAGAAATAATTGTTCTCAATTATGGAAAGGAGACTAAAGTCAAATTCTAGAAGATATTTAGAAAAATTAAGGGATTGAATACTATAAATCTGTATGCTTAGGGAGTGTTCTTTAAAGTCTAAGGAGGTAATATTAAGATTAATTGCCAAATTTATGTGGTAAGGAGTCATTTTATGTTGTAATCTTTCTCCCCACGTTATGCTTGTTGAAAATATAACTTTTTAAACGTTGCAGATAAATTTATGGCTGACATGCTTTATCAATCATTAAGAAAAAGGAAATTTTACATCATTTCTCTAATTTTTGAAGTCTCCCACAAGTGTTCACTAGTTCTTTTGTCTGCATAACACAATTCTTCTCATAGATGTACTCAGATGTTTGTGAAATAAACGAGACAGTATGCTGGATGGAGCATGCCTCCAAACCAGTATACAATATAGATGGTGCCTCCCTTTCCTATTGTTTAAAAAAATTATTTGATGATACTCGTTCAAGTATAGTAAGGCAGACTTTATTCAGGACCTTCGAAATAAGTATACGGACCACTGTAATGGGATTTTGTAGTGGGGGAAAGAGATTGGGCTCAACTCTGAACACAGCATGGACAAGTGAGAATTTATAGCCAAGGAACAAGATGGTTGGACCTAGGGCGATCAGTGGATGGAAAATTATTAAGAGGATACATCCGGTTCTGGCCAAAGTAACCTAACATAATTCTTGCTGAAGACATGATCAGACATCATCTGGGGAATGGTGGAGGATGAAGAACAGATACCAAGGATTGGGGAGGTTCTGTTAAAACTAGATTTTACAACTGTTTGGTGGGGCAATGTATTGTTGTCACAATCAAAAGGTTCATATTAAAAGACTCAATTGAGAAGGATAGATTAAGAAAGTAACCGGTTTAGATGTATTTATTGAGGGAAAGATTAGCTAGGTTGCTGGAAAACATGAAATCTGTATAACAAAATAATCCTATATCTTTTTCAAGGATAAAAATGGCAGAATGAAAGAATTATAAGTGGAAATAGAGAATAGGAAAGCCACGAACCAGTGCCCAAAATGAGAAAGAAGGACATATAAAGAAAAAGACAAATACACATGAAAAAAATAGACTCGTGGATTTATGTCCCTGTTGTGTGACATTTTCTTGTATAACAGCTGAAGATGTTGAAGCCTGTGGTGCATTTTTGCAAATGTGTGTATAAAGTGGAATGTAAGTTTTACCAGTAATTGTCTGTAGATACAAAAAGCCAACCCTTTTTTTTGTTTGTTTTAGTGTGGTGTTCCTTGTTCTATCTTTGAACTCTCAAAGGTAGCCTTTACACAGATGTTCAGTTAAACTAATTCTACCAGTGTCATATGTCTACCAATCTCATTACTTCCCTTGTATGTACTTCTAGGTCAAAGAGCTCATTACAGTAAGAATGATGGTAAATTTTACCGAGGTAAAAGATTTCTGAACACGAGCAGTGTGAGTGAAACGCTTATGCGCTAACTGATAGCATAACTCTGGCCAAAGAAATTTGAATGGTCACTTAAATATTATAAATGAATTTAGTTCCTAAAGTAGCCGTTCTTAACCTGGAATCCGAAGAAAAGCCTGTCGGTGGGGTTCCCAGGGAATTTGTGAACCACAGAAATTATATACATAATTGCACATCTGTGTGTGTATATATATATATTTTTTTTTACTTTTTTTTTGAGACAAAGTTGCGCTCTGTTGCCCAGCCTGGAGTGCAGTGGCATGATCTGGGCTCACTGCAAGCTCCGCCTCCTGGGTTCTCGCCATTCTCCCGCCTCAGCCTCTGGAGTAGCTGGGGCTACCGGCGCCTGCCACCACGCTCGGCTAATTTTTTGTATTTTTAGTAAAGATGGGGTTTCACCGTGTTAGCCAGGATGGTCTCGATCTCCTGACCTCGTGATCCACCCGTCTTAGCTTCCCAAAGTGCTGGAATTACAGGCTCAAGACGGAGTTTTGCTCTTGCAGTTGCCCAGGCTGGAGTGCAATAGCGCAGTCTCGGCTTACTGCAGCCTCCGCCTCCTGAGTTCAAGCTATTCTTCTACCTAAGCCTCCCAAGTAACTGCGATTACAGGCACCTGCCATCACGCCCGGCTGAATTTTTTTGTATTTAGTAGAGGCGAGGTTTCACCACGTTGGTCAG
Organism: Theropithecus gelada; assembly: GCF_003255815.1. Lineage (NCBI taxonomy): Eukaryota > Metazoa > Chordata > Mammalia > Primates > Cercopithecidae > Theropithecus > Theropithecus gelada. The sequence continues at coordinate 22,623,573 of NC_037678.1, read as the reverse complement.
GCTGGTCGTGAACGCCTGACCTCAGGTGATCCACCCAGCTTGGCCTCCCAAAGTGGTAGGATTACAGGCATGAGCCACTGCTCCTGGCTCATGTGTACATTTATCTAGGGGCGAGGTTTGTAGCTTTCATTTGGCTTGCTTGCTCTGCATTTTGCCATCCCATTTCTTTTTATCTTCTGCCTATTCCAGAATGATCTTGATTGAGGATCTTTCTATGAAAACTAGAAATATTCCCAAGGATGCTTTAATTTTGTTAAGTATCAGGGCGTACGTAGGTCGTAATACTGTATCACTCTGGGATAGGGAGGGTTAGGCTTTGGAGTAAAAAGACCCTAGCCTCGATCCTGGCTCTGCCACTTACTGTTCTGAACCTGAGAAAATGACTTAATCTCTCAGAGATTCAGTTTACACTGAAACTCAGTCTTACACATCTGAAAAAAGAGGACTATTAATATTTGCAACAGATTTAATAACTAACAAATATGAAGTATATAAAGCACCTATGTTATGTACTTTACTGGATACATAAGTGTTCAGTGAATAGGAACCATTTAAAAGCTTCCAGAAAGCAGGAACAGTAATTGAAGATATCAATCTGTAGAGTAACCACTATGTTTAATCATTGTTTGTTATTCTAATACATGCATAAGAATGTGTATGTGCATTCATGCATGTATACGTATTGGCCATAATTACCTCTTCTCTGTGGTGTATAATACAGATTCTTGTTCTTCTGTGTCATCACCTACATGTAATAGTATCAGAATTTTCATTTTTTGTCAGTTTATTGGTTTTAAAATTCTATCTTGTGTTTACTTTGCATTCCTTGCAGGACGAGGATGTTTTGTTTTCTGGTCTTGATCTCATTCTTCCTTCTTTTTCCTGTTGGCCTTGTTCTTTTCTTTTTGGTTTGTAGGGTATATTAGGATGGTGCAAAAGTAATTGAGGTTTTTGCATTGTTGAAATTTGTCATTTGATACTGGAATACCCTCTTAAACCTTCTTAAATAAATGTGGTTATGTTATACATTATTTTAATGGGCATTTCTCACTTTATGTTTTTTTGCTAATGACTTATTATTTGCGATTTATATTTATTTTAGACTATGGAAATGATATTAGACAAAAAGCAACTTCAAGTGATTTTCTTATTTGAGTTCAAAATGGGTCATAAAGCAGCAGAGACAACTCGAAACATGAACAGCGCATTTGGCCCTGGAACTACTAATGAACATACAGGGCAGCTGTGATTCAAGAAGTTTTGCAAAGGCGACTAGAGCCTTGAATATGAGTAACACAGTGGCCGGCCATTGGAAGTTGACAACAACTAATTGAGAGCAATTGTCGAAGCTGATCCTCTTACAACTACAAAGGAAGTTGCCTAAGAACTCAATTTCGACCGTTCTATGGTCGTTTGGCATTTGAAGCTAATTGGAAAGATGAGAAAGCTCAATAAGTGGGTGCCTCATGAGCTGAGCAAAAATTTTTTAAATTGTCATTTTGAAGTGTCGTCATCTGTGCAACAACAACAAACCATTTCTCAATCAGATTGTGACTTGCAATGAAAAGTGGATTTTATATGACAACCAGTGATGACCAGCTCAGTGGTTGGACTGAGAAGCTGCAAAGCACTTCCCAAAGCCAAACTTGCACCAAAAAAAGGTCGTGGTCACTGTTTGGTGGTCTGTTGCCAGTCTGATCCACTACAACTTTCTGAATCCCAGCAAAACCATTACATTAGAGAAGTATGCTCAGCAGATTGATGAGGTGCACCAAAAACTGCAACACCTGCAGCTGACACAGGTCCACAGAAAGGCCCAATTCTTTTTTTTTTTTTTTTTTTTTTTTTTTTGAGACATAGTCTCATTCTGTCGCCAGGCTGGAGTGCAGTGGTTCAATTTCGGCAACCTCTGCTTCCCAGGTTCAGGCATTTCTACCTCGCCTTCCCGAGTACCTCAGATTGCAGGCACCTGCCACCACACCTGGCTAATTTTTGTAATTTTAGTCGAAACAGGGTTTCACCATGTTGGCCAGGCTAGTCTCGAACTCCTGACCTCAAGTGATCCACCTGTGTCAGCCTTCAAAGTGCTGGGATTACAGGCGTGAGTCACCACTCCTGGCAGGTCCCGGTTCTTCTCCATGACAATGCCCAACTGCACGTTGCACAACCAGTGCTTCAGAAGTTGAAGGAATTGGTCTATGAAGTTTTGCCTCATCTGCCAGGTTCACCTGACTTCTTGCCAACCAACTACCACTTCTTCAAGCATCTTGACAACTTTTTGCAGGTGAAATGCTTCCACACCAGGAGGATGCAGAAAAATGCTTTCCAAGAGTTTGTTGAATCGGAAGCATGGATTTTCATGCTACAGGAATAAACAAATTTATTTCTCATTGGCAAAAATGTGTTGATTGTAATGGTTCCTATTTTGATTAATAAAGATGTCTTTGAGCCTAGTTATAATGATTTAAAATTAATGGTCCAAAAATGCAATTACTTTTGCACCACCACCACCACACACACCCCTACACGTTCTGGATTTGAATTCCATGTTGATTATGTGCACTTGGAATATTTATTTTCCATCTGTGGATTGTTATGTCACTTATTTTTTTTAATAAACAGGTTTCTGAACCTCTGTTGTATTTACATTTTGGGTCAGATTATTCTTTGCTATGTAGGCTGTTCTATGCCTTGTAGGATGTTTAGCAACATCCCTGGCCTCTGTTGGCTAGTTGCTGGTAGTACCCCTCCAATCATGACAATCAGAAATGTTTGCAGACATTGCCCAGTTTCTCCTGGGGGGGCACAGTTACCCTAAATTGAGAACTACTGGTTATAGTGACTTTGTTGTGTAGTTATCCTGCTAACATTTTTTTGTTTTTATTATATGCCAGACAAGCCTTTAGTGTTTCATATGAACTAATCCTAACTCATTTACTTATCACAACAACATATGATGTAGATATTGTTGTCCCTATTTTAAAGAGGAGAAATCTTATGTCCTCTAATATGCAGAAAATGTTAACTTTACCAAGCTATAACTTACATATAAAATGCACCTATTTGAGGTGTACAGTTGTAGAGTTTTGTCAAAGGTATACTCAGACTTCTCTAGAGTTTCATATCATTTATCACAGTCCTTTTTGTATCTTCTTCTAGCATAATAGTTCTGAGATTCCTGAATGTGTGTCATTCAGTCCTTTTCATTGCTCAGTGGTATTTGTGTGGATATACCAGAAATTGTTTATCCATTTACCTAGTGATGGATTTTTCAGTTCTGTACAGTTTTTGGTCATGATAAAGTTGCCATGACTAGATGTATAGAAGTCTTTCTGTGGATATATGTTTTCATTTCTCTTGTATTGTAAGGTAAGTGTATAAGGTAAGTATATGTTTGACTCTGGGAGAAATGGCCAATTTACAAAGTGGTGGAATCATTTTGCATTCCCAGCAGCAATATGTGAGAGTCCAGTTACTCCACATCCTCATCAACACATTTTAGCCACTCTAGTGTAAATGTGGAATCTCATTGTAGTTAAACTTGCAGTTCTCTGAACATTAATGATGTTGAGCACTTTTTCATGTACTTATAGGTCATTTGTACATCTTTCGTCAAGTAACTATTCAACTTTTGCCCATTTTCAAATTGTTCTTTTTCTGTTTTTGAGTTGGAAGAGTTATTTGAATATGCTACATATAAGTCCTTTCTCAGATGTTTGTGTTATGAGTATTTTCTCCCAGTCACCTGCTTGCCTTTTCTCTTAGTGTGGTAAGTTCTGATGAAGTCTACTTTCTCATTTTGTTTTATAGTTCAAGCTTTTTGTGTTCTTCCTGAGAAATCTTTGCCTAATCCAGAGGCACAAAGATTTTTATTTTACTACCTTTTCTTGTAGAAGTTTTAAAGTTTTGGCTCTCACATTTAGGTCTGTGAGCCATTTCAAATAAGTTTTGGTGTATATGTCAGGAAACAATCAAGTTTGATTTTTTTCTTACGTATGTGTATCCAGTTGTAGCCCCCATTATTAAAAAGACATTTCCTTTGCTCATTTGTTGAAAATCAGTTGACTCTATGTATGCAGGTCTGTTTCAGGAGAGTGTTCCGTTCCATTGATCAATGTGTTTATCATTATGTAATACCACACTGCTTTGATTACTATAGCTATATAGTAAGTCTTGAAATCAAGTGGCTTATTTCCTCCAGTTTCTACGTTTTCAAAATTGTTTTGGGTCTTCTAGGATTTCATTTCATTAATTTTTTTAAAAAAGAACCCTGGTGGAATTTTTATGGGACTTGCATCTTATCTGTGGAACAATTGGGAAGAGTTGACATCTTAACAATATTGAATCTTTATAAATGGTATATCTCTTAATTTATTTAGATCTTCAATGTTTCTCGGCTCTTGGCAGCATTTTGTAGCTTACAGGGTATAGGCTTTGCAAATATTTTGCTTTATCCTTAAGTATTTTGTGGTTTTTTAAAAAAATATATAATTTTTACAAATTCCTCAAGTATTGATAATATGTAAAGATAGACTTGATTCTTGTTTATTCCCGTTGCTGGACTCAGTTGTAAGAGTGTTTTTGTGTATTTTATAAGATTTTCTATATAACAGTCTCTGAATAAAGACAGTTTCATGTTTTTTTCCAGTCTTTATGATTTTTATTTTTTTCCTTTATAGCACTGGTTAAGAACTCTAATACTGTTGCTATAAGTGGTGAAATCAGTTTATTGATCTTTTTTTTCCCACCAGCCCAAGTAGAGAATGTTTACCAATTGTGTAGATCTTTTTACCACGTTCTTTGATTTTTCTCTACTTATTTTCTATTTGATTGATTTTTACCTTTTATTACTTACCTCTGCCTAGTCAGTTTTGGTTTGATTTTTTCTATTCTTAGCTTTAAGATAGAAGCCCATACCATTGCTTTTAGATTTTCTTCTCAAATATAAGCATTTAAACCTATAAATTCATCTCTAAGTTCTGGTTTAGCTGCATTTATATTTTTATGTTTTCATTGTCATTCAATTCAAAGTATTTTCTAATTTTTTTTATTTCTTTTTAACTTTGGACTATTTGGAAGTATATTAATTACCAAATTTTTTAGTATTCTCCACATTTTTAAGTGTCAGTTTAATTTGGTTACAGTCCAAGAATATACCCTGTATGATTTTAATTATTTCAAATTTATTGAAACTTATAGCCTAGTTTGTTTTTGCTTTGTGTATTTTGAGGTTTTGTTAGTAGATCCCTATACTTTTAGGACTTTTATGTCTTCTTGATGAGTTATCCTCATTATAATTGTGACATACCTCCCTTTATCCTTGATAATATTCCTTGTTCTGAAGCCTATTTTGCCTGATACTAATGTAGAGTTTCAGCTTATGATTTGTGTTTGCATGGTAGGTATCTTGTTATTCCTTTTAACCTTTTTGTTATTGTAGTGATAGTAATTTGTACATAGCATATAGTTGGGTCTTGCTTTTTAATCCAGTCTGATACTCTACCTTTTAAGTAGAATATTAGGCCATTTATGTTTAATATAGTTATAAAATGGTTGGGTTAAATCTGCCAATTTTTTATGTTTATTGTAGAGCTTATAAGATGTATCTGTAACTTACCACAGTCTACCATTAACCCTTAGGGAAAAAAAAAAAGGTGCAGCTCACTGCCAGCACTCGTTTAATTTTACATAAACATACTCTTTGAGGATGAAGCAAATCTGATTTCCAATGTGAAAATATAAAAACTGTTCTTGGAGTTATTTTTAAATAGAACTAACATCAGAATTGTGTGAATCATTAGAATCATCTATATCAGAAAAATTGGATTCATCAAATTTTTGGCCAACAACTGTTGAAGAACAATGTTAACATCACTCATAGGAATGCTGTATATTCTAGGATTTGACATTTTCAGTGACTGAGAATTACTGTATTTTATAAACGGAAATACCACTACTAAAAACAGAATGCTATAAATAGAATGATGTCTTTTGTTTCCAGAGTCAATATTACTGGAGCAATGCAACAATAATTATAAAAGCAAGATACTTTGTGGCAAAGGTATCTCACAGTAAACTCTGTAGCTGTAAGTGCTGCCCGCAAGTATTCTTGGGGCAAATGGAAAAAGGGTTAAACGGAATTAAAACTGTTTCACATAAAATGTAAGAAATAAGAGTATACTTTCATCTCTCCTCTTGTCTTTACAATCTCACAATACATCATTATTTCGCTTTAAAACAGTCAATTATTGGCCGAGCACGGTGACTCATTCCTGTAATCCTAGCACTTTGGGAGGCTGAGGCAGGTGGATCACTTGAGGTCAGGAATTTGAGACCAACCTGGCCAACAGCGTGAAACCCCGTCTCTACTAAAAATACAAAAATTAGCCAGGCATGGTGGCACATGGCTGTAATCCCAGCTACTGGGGAGGCCGTGGCAGGAGAATTGCTTGAACCCAGAGGTTCAAGGCGGAGGTTGCAGTGAGCCAGAATCATGCCATCACACTCCAGCCTGGGTGAAGAAGTGAGACTGTCTCAAAAAAAAAAAAAAAAAAAAAAAGTCAATTGTCAACCAGGCACAATTTCTCATGCCTGTAATCCCAGCACTTTGGGAGGTCAAGGACGCGGGAGGATCACTTGAGGCCAGGAGTTTAAGATCAGCCTGGGCAATATATATAGCAAGACCCTATCTCTCAAAAATTTTTTAAATCTGAGAAAATAGTATTTTCTATTATCTTGCTAACATTTGTTCAGTATTTGTGCTGGGTATTCTAAGTGCTTTGCATGATTTAATACATTTAATCTTGTAAGCAAACACATGATGTAGGTACTACTATCTATTTTACAGTTAAGGAAAGTGAGAGACAGGTAATTAACCCCAATTTAGTCAGCTAGCTGGAATATGAACCCAGCCAGTCTCGTACCAGAGCCTGAGTTTTTAACCACTTTGCTATCCTGCCTTCCTAAATTGGCCATGGCCTCCAGTATAGTTTTAAGCAGAAGGTATAAAAGTAGGCTTTTATTTTTTTAAGAGACGGCATCTCCCTTTTTCACCTAGGCTAGAGTGCAGTGGTGTAATGGTAGCTCACTACAGCCTCAAATTCCTGGGCTCAAGGGATCCTTCCACTTCAGCCTCCCAAGTAGCTGGGACTACAGGCATGTACCACCCCACCTGGCTAATTTTAAAACTTTTTTTTTTAGTACATGGGGTCTCACTGTGTTGCCCAGGTTGGTCTCAAACTCCTGGCCTCAAGTGATCCTCCCTCCTTGGCATTCCAGAGTGCTGGGATTATAGGTGTGAGCCACCATGCCGGACTAGACTGGCATACTTATCTTGATGTTGACTTTAAGATGCTTCCAGAATCTAATTAAGTATGTTTGCTACAGGTTTTTGGTAGCTGCCCTTTATTAGATTAAGGCTGTTTTCTTCCTAGTTTGAGTTTTTGTCGTTATTTAGTATTGAATTTTGTGAAATGCTTTTTCTGTGTTGAAATAATCATGTTCTCCTTTGTTCTGCTCGTGTAATCTATTCCATGACTAGATTTTCTGATGTTGAGCCATCCTTGGGTTTTCAGAATAAACCTTAGCCAGTCATCATTCATGTTATTTTTTATTTTCCATTGGTCATCTGTGATGTTAGGATAGGTTTGCTCGATAGGTCAGGAAATTAAAATTATGAAGATGAGACAGATTTATGAATAGTACTGATTTTAATTTCAAATAATGAATGGCTTATTAGCTGGCTTAAAATGAAGATGGCCTATGTAAGATATATCACTAATTTTATTTGAGAAGTCTTCTTAAAGCACTCTATTATTTTTGAATAGATACTCACATTTCATAATTCAAATTGTACAAAAGAGTGTATACGGTGATACCTACCCCTCTTTCATTCCTATCTGGACACCTCCAGAAACCAGTGTTACCAGTTTTTTTGTCCTGGAGATTTTGCATATATAAGCAATTATATTTATTTTCTATGTCCCTCTTTAAAAAAAAACAAAAACAGAAAACAAAAAAAAAACGTTGAATTGCAGTATACACGCTATTCTGCATCCTGTAGGTTTTCTTGATCTTGAGGAATGTGTGAGACAAGGTTCAGTCAGAGAAATGGAGCTACTGTGTGTGTTAAGGCATATAGCATTTATCAAATGAATTGGCCTTTACTCAATTGTAGGAGTTGCTGAAGAAATGAAGGTCGGGAAGGGACAGATGGAGAATGAGAGGAGTCACTAACCAGGCTTTCTGAAAGATTAGTGTGGTGAACAAGTCAGAGCTTGTTAGGGAAATCTGGGAAACAGGCACTTCCAGCTGCTGAGGTGAGATTGCAGAAAGGATTATTTGGGAGACTCTTGCCTCTGTGTAGTTAACTGGATTTGATAGCCTGGGGCTTCTGATGATCCAATGGGGTATGCTTTTAGGAAGAGCAGAACATGAAATGGAGGAGAGTGGGGACAACCTAAAGCTTTCCACATACCTTTGTGAGTGTTCATCACTATGCTAATCCTGAAATCTTCATTGAATCATGGCTGCTGCATTGCTCCTGCCTTCTAAAATCTTGTGCAAATTTCTCTTGGCCAGTTCTTACTCAGAGCCATAGAAGGAAGGGGATTCTGGAAAACAGTTCCAAGCTTAACCTTACTAACCCAGCACAGTTCAGCACCAAGAGCACTCCGTATTGATATATAAAGGCAGCTTTATCCCCCGGCCCTTTTTTTTTTATTGTGGTAAAATACACATAACATAAAACTTACCATCTTGGTCATTTTTAAGTGTATAATTCAGTGGTTTTAAATACATTCATCATATTGTACAGCTGTTACCATCCATCTCCAGAATTCTTTTCATCTTGTAAAACAGATTCTGTGCCCATTAACAGTAATTCCCTGTTACAAGTGGAATCATACAGCTTTTGTCTTTTTGTGACTGGCTTATTTCACTTAACATAATGTCTTCCAGGGTCATCCATTTTGTAGTGGTTTGCAGAATATCTTTCCTTTCTAAGGTTGAGTACGATTCCATTGTGTGAATATACCACATTTTGCTTATCCACTCACAGGTGGATGGACACTTAGCCTGCTTCCACATACTACGTATTATGAATAATGCTGCCATAAACATGGGTGCACAAATCTCTCAGACCCTGATTTCAATTTTGGGGTATATATCTGGAAGGAGAATTGCTGAGTCATAAGGTAATTCTATTTTTAATTTTTTGAGGAATGGCCATACTGTTTTCCCCAGTGGCTGTTACCATTTTACATTCCCATCAGCATGGTGGGGGTATGGATTACTCCACATCCTTGCCAACACTTACTTCTGTTTTTTTGATAGTAGCCATCCCAGTGGTTGTGAGGTAGCATCTCTCCTAGTTTTGATTTGCATTTCTGAAATGAACAGTGATGTTGAGCGTCTTTTCATGTGCTTTTTGGCCATTTACTTATCTTTGGAGAAATGTGTACTCAAGACCTTTGCCCATTTTTAGTCAAGTTTTTTTTTTTAATTGTTGAATTCTCTATTCTGGATATTGTTCTCTTATCAGATATATTATAAATATTTTCTGCTATTCTGTTGCATTTTTTACTCTTGCGATTTTTAAATTTTATAAAATCCAGTATGTTTCTTTTTTGTTTTGTTTTGTTGCCTCTGCCTTTGGTATCATATCCAAGAAGTTATTGCCAAATCCAGTGTCGTCATACAGGTAGGCAGTTCTCCATTTCAGGTTTTGTTTGTTGTTTTGTTTGTTTGTTTTTGGTTTTTTTGAGATGGAGTCTTGCTCTGTCACCCCGGCTGGAGTGCAGTGGTGCAATCTTGACTCACTGCAACCTCTGCCTCCCAGGTTCAAGAGATTTTCCTGGCTCAGCCTCCTGAGTAGCTGGGACTACAGGTGTGTGCCACCATGCTTGGCTAATTTTGTGTATTTTTAGTAGAGACGTGATTTCACTGTGTTAGCCGGGATGGTCTCAATCTCCTCGTGATCCACCTGCCTCAGCCTTCCAAAGTGCTGGGATTACAGGCATGAGCCACCGCACCTGGCCTTTTTGTTTCTGGTTTTCTTTTTTAAGAGATGGGGTCTCACTCCGTCACCCAGGCTGGAGTATAGTGGTGCAATTATAGCTCACTGTAACTGGAACTCCCAGTCTAAAGTGATCGTCTTGCCTCAGCCTCCAAAGTACCTGGGACTATATTTGGGACTACAGATGTTTGCCACTATACCCAACTAATTGTTTTTGTTGTTTTTGTTTGTTTGTTTTGTTTGCTTTTTGTAGAGCCAGGACCTTGTAATGCGCAGCATTGTCTTGAACTCCTGGCTTCAAGCAAGTCTGCCACGTCAGCCTCCCAAAGCACTGGGATTACAGGCATGAGTCATGGTGCCTGTCCCATTTTAAGTTAATTTTTGTATAGGATATTAGATAAGGATCCAGCTTCATTTTTCCCCCCTGAATATCCAGTTTTCCCAGTGCCATTTGTTGAAAATTCTATCTTTTCCTCATTGAATGCTATTAGATAAAAATTATTTGACCATATAGACAAGGGTATATTTCTGGGTTCTCTATTGTGTATATGTAGTGTGATTTAAATTGTCTCCTGTTGGTACCCACTTAGGTTGTATTCAGTAGTTGCTGTTATCAGAGTCCTGCAATAAATACTCCTTTACTGTGTATATGCAGTGTGATTTAAATTGTCTCCTCTTGGTACCCACTTAGGTTGTATTCAATAGTTGCTATTATCAGAGTCCTGCAATAAATACTTACATAGATCATTTCATGTAATGTATAAGTGTAACTATAAGAGAAATTTCTGAAAGTGGAATTGTTAAAGGGTAAGTATACTTGCAGTTTTTACATATTTTGTCTTGTTTTCCTTTAAACTGTACCAATATACACTTCCACAAGCAATGTATGAGATTACCCATTTCCCCAAACTCTTCAAACATAATATTTTCAAACATTGTTTAAAACCTTTTGGTTGTATGATATAGTACTGTGAGAAACATACTCACCCGTCCAAACCCAAAGAATGGACTTAGAGGCACGAAGAACAGCAAAAGTAAGACTTTTTAATAACAGTCTCGCAAGGTCGGGTGTCTGAGCGGGTACATCCAGGGAAGTCACAACAGGTAATTTATCTCCTAGCGTGCAGGTCCTTCCACCAGTTCCTCACTGGTTGAGTATTACGGGGTTACAATCTTCTAAGACGTCACCTAAGTTTCATTATCCCCCTCATGAGGTTATATCCTGTCCCTTTCCCTGCTTAAGTTTTATTTCCCGATAACGAAACTTTCCTTTTATGGGCTGACTCCTCCTCTACGTTGTTTGCTTATTATGACCTAGGTGCATAAGCCAGGCAGTTTGTCACATTTGCAGGCTAGCTGCCAATACTTAGATTTATCTTGCCTTGCAAATTGACCATTTAAAATGTTTTCTTACTGTACAAATACAAAAAGTTACATAAAATGAATTAGTTACTGTAGGGAGATCAATAGTTGTTACCTCCACCAGATCAAGAAATAGACCTTTGCCAGTCTTTCCATAAGTCCTTCATGTACTTTGTTCTAGTCACAATTCCTTCTTCTCTAAAAGTAACTGCCTAGCCAGGCATGGTGGCTGATGTCTGTAATCCCAGAACTTTGGGAAGCCAAAGAGGGAGGATCACTTCAGCCCAGAAGTTCAAGACTAGCCTGGGCAACATAGTGGGACCCCATCTCTACAAAAAATAAAAAATTAGCTGGGCATGGTGGCATATGCCTGTAGTACCAGCCACCTGAGACAGGAGGATGACTTGAGCCCAGGAGGTCCAGGCTGCAGTGAGCAGTGATGGCGCCACTGCACTCCAGCCTGGGTGACAGAGTGACACTCTGTCTCAAAAAATAACTGCCTTCTTGACTTTTACGGGAATCACTTCCTTCATGCTTTTGATCACCCTACCGTGTAGCTCCTAAACTCTATAGTTTCTTTTTTGTTTCTTTTAACCCACATGTAATCCTGTTCTTTCACCGCATTCTCCAACCTACAATACAACTTGTTGAGGAAATTGAATTGTTTTATAGAATTCTCTGCACTCCGAATTTTGCTGCTGTTAGGTCTTGATATGGTTTGGCTGTGTCCCCCCTAAAATCTCATCGTTAATTTCCACGTATTGTGGGAGGGACATGGTGGGAGATAACTGAATCATGGGGATGGGTCTTTCTCGTGCTGTTCTTCTGATAGTAAGTATCATGAGATATGATGATTTCATAAGGGGGAGTTTCCCTACATGAGATCTCTTCTCCTGCCGCCACCATGTAAGAGGTGCCTTTTGCCTTCCACCACGATTGTGAGGCCTCCCCAGCCATGTGGAGCTGTAAGTCCGTTAAACCTCTTTCTTTTGTAAATTGCCCAGCATCAGGTATGTCTTTACCAGCATCATGAAAACGGACTAGTACAGATCTACAGGCTTGACCAGGTCCATTTGGAATATTTTTGGCAAATTTGTTTCATAGGTGGTAATGGGTTCTTCTGTGAAAACACATGTATACAGTCAAGACAATGGGAAAATTAAAAAAAGAATAACATGTATATTGTCTCTTTGTGGTGATAGCAACCATTACTGCTAAACCCTTAGCTCCATTAATTTATTATGGATTGGAAAATGGTGACATTCCTAATCATTTCTTAATATATTGGCTGGAATATTTCTGCAAAGAGAAGCTGATCATTTACTAGTGCAATTTGTGTAAGAAAGGCAGAATAGACCCTTGATTTTTGTTCCAGTATTTACTAGTTCTCAAAATGAAAATGTTTCCTATTATCCTCAAAAGGTGATCAATTACTGTTTCTTAATTTGGACTTAAACAAATTTGAAATACCAATGTCAATTTCACTTACTGCTCTTATTGCTCAGAATGTTCTATCTTTGGCCATTTGAATCCCTTCAAATTGTCTCCTGAATCCTGTTGATGTGTTTCTAGTAAGTAGTCTTTGACAGCTTCATTGGTATAACAAGATCTAGCACAAAAGCTTATCTCATACATTTTCTGCCATTCCAGACTGGAATCAGCCATTTTACCAAGAAAGTTGGGTTTCTTTTACTGGCAGGAGCACAGTCTTATGTAAGGTATGTCTTGGCTTCTGGATTTGTCATCGTTTTTAGGCCTTTTTAGTAGCTAGGGTGAAAAAATTGTGTACACTTAAATATACAGATAATGCGTGGAGATGTTGATTATATAAATATGACAGAAACTGTATGTATGTTAATTTTTTTTTTTTTTTTTTTTTTTTGAGACGGAGTCTCACTGTGTCTCCCAGGCTGGAGTGCAGTGGCCAGATCTCAGCTCACTGCAAGCTCCGCCCCCCAGGTTCACGCCATTCTCCCGCCTCAGCCTCCCAAGTAGCTGGGACTACAGGCGCCCGCTACCGAGCCCGGCTAGTTTTTTGTATTTTTAGTAGAGACGGGGTTTCACCATGTTAGCCAGGATAGTCTCGATCTCCTGACCTTGTGATCCACCCGCCTCGGCCTCCCAAAGTGCTGGGATTACAGGCTTGAGCCACCGCGCCCGGCCGTATGTTAACGTATTATGTGAATACAGTTGACCCTTGAGCAACATGGATTTGAACTACATAGATCCACTTATACATGGATCTTTTTTCAATAAATATGTTGGAAATTTTTTTGGAGATTCACAATGATTAAAAAACAAAAACAAAAACAAAAAAACTTGGCTGGGCGCGGTGGCTCACACCTGTAATCCCAGCACTTTGGGGGGCCGAGGCGGGCGAATCACAGGGTCAGGAGATCGAGACCATCCTGGCTAACACGGTGAAACCCCGTCTGTACTAAAAATACAAAAAAATTAGTCAGGCATGGTGATGGGCGCCTATAGTCCCAACTACTTGGGAGGCTAAGGCAGGAGAATGCCTTGAACCCGGGAGGCGGAGCTTGCAGTGAGCCGAGATGGTGCCACTGCACTCTAGCCTGGGCAACAGCGAAACTCCGTCTCAACAACAACAAAAAACTTGCAGACTGTGTAACTTAGGAATATTGGAAAAATTAAAAAGTTTAGTATGTCATAATGCATAAAATGTGGATATTAGTTCATTGTATCATTACTGCCATAAGAGATACACATAAATCTATCATAAAAAGCTGATGTATTAAAATTTATACACACAGATCATACATGATGCCATTTGCAGTTGAGAGAAACGTAAACAAAGATGCAATAATAAATAGTAACTGCCTAAAATTAGCTATAGTACATACTGTGCTACTGTAACAATTTTGTAGCTACCTCTTATTGCTATTGGTGTGAGCTCAAGTGTTGTGAGTATCTGCTTAAAATGTAATGCTGATCATCTCCGTGTGAGCAATGTGTCCCAGTAAATTGCATATCATAGTAAAAAGTTATCCCTTGTGGTTCTTGAGTATTTTTTTTAATCGTGTTTGGTACAATACTGTAAACTTTGAGTAACACATTGCAAAGTACCACTAGTGATGCTGGAAGGGTTCCCAAGAAGCAGGAAAAACTTGTGACATTATAAGAAAAAGGTGAATTGCTTGATTGAGCTCTGCAACTATAGTTACCCACCATTTCAGACATATACTTCATTTTGTGACGTAAACATATGGTATCAATAAATACATTATTAATATTTTCTGTACATAACTTTATTGTAAGAATACAGTATATAATACATGTGTAAAATATATGTTATCAGTAAGGATTCTGGTCTGCAGTAGGCTGTTAATAGTTAAGTTTGCAGAGAGTCAAAAGTAATATTAAATGGATTTTCGACTGCGCAGGGGCTGGCACCCCTATTGCTAGAGTTGTCTAAGAGTCAACTCTAAAATGTATATATCTTCTAAATATGTGACTTAACATATTTTGTTATAAATAGGTATTGTGTATAAATAGACTAAGCATACAAATTATAAAGTATATAAAAATAGCCTTTTTAAAGATAAAGTACCTTATGACTTTATACTGACTTCTAACTCAAGTCTAAGACCTCATAATTTTTTACTCAACCTCTTTTATATCTTCACCTTCTTTCCCCAACATTGAGAATCCTAGTCCCTTCTAAAGAACTGCAATCTTGGATTTCTCCATTCCCCATCCTCTTTACAGTTCTCTTCCACAAAATTCTATAAATGTTCAGCTTGATTACTTTCCATAATTTACAGGACCAGAATTTTTATAGCTAAATTATTTATTTGTGTGCTTTGAGACATACTAACTGAAAATCATAGAATTTTTAAAGCTGTAAAGGGTGTAGGAAATAATTGCTTTGGGTTTCCCCAACTTGGAAGAGCAGTGCCACTTAGAATATCCTGAGGAATCTTAGCAAGCTAGAGTGAAGGCAGAGAGATCAACTGTAATGTATTGTGAAATTCAGGTAGTACTTTACAAAGAGGGACAAGTGACGCTTAGAGAATAGAAGCTGGAGATGGTTTTTTTGTTTGTTTGTTTCTCTGAAGGACTATGCTGGGATGAATAACCTCCATAATCTTGTGTCTGTGTGGTTAATGCTGCTTCTGTGGCTAGATCTAGATGAGGCTTACATGGACTGGACTCAAAGACCATGTCATTTTTGTTGTATGTACACATCTTTTAAAGACTGGTGATCATCCTCATATATGCATCTGTATCAGCTCCCCCTCTTGACTATGTCTATTAATACCCACATGTTACATAGTACTGGGAAGAATATTGGCTTTGGAGCCAGGAAAACTGGCTGCACCATTTATAGTATCCGAGACCTATCTTTGATATAGTAATAATATATACTTTACAGACTAAGTTATTTAAAGCATATTCCCAGCACCTTGGGAGGCCAAGGTGGGCGGATCACTTGAGGGCAGGAGTTTGAGACCAGCCTAGTCAACATGGTAAAACCCCGTCTCTACCAAAAATTGCAGAAAAAATTAGCCAGGTGTGGTGGCG
This sequence comes from Theropithecus gelada, assembly GCF_003255815.1. Lineage (NCBI taxonomy): Eukaryota > Metazoa > Chordata > Mammalia > Primates > Cercopithecidae > Theropithecus > Theropithecus gelada. The sequence continues at coordinate 22,607,651 of NC_037678.1, read as the reverse complement.
CATGCCTGTAGTCCCAGCTACTTGGCAGGCTGAGTCATGAGAAATTGCTTGAACCCGGGAGGCAGAGGTTGCACTGAGCTGAGATAATGCCACTGCACTCCAGCCTGGATGACAGAGTGAGACCTTGTCTCCAAAAAAAAAAAAAAAAAAAAAGCATATATAACATATGTAGGCACCATACGAAAGCTACTTTTCTGCTCATTATTTTATGTTCCATATCTTTTTTTTTTTCGGAGACAGGGTCACTGCAACCTCCCAGGTTCAAGCGATTCTCCTGCTTCAGCCTCCCAAGTAGCTGAGACTACAGATGTGTGCCACCACACCAGGCGGCTAATTTTTGTATTTTTAGTAGAGATGGGGTTATACCATGTTGGCCAGGCCAGTCTCAAACTCCTGGCCTCAGGTGATCTGCCGGCCTCAGCTTCCCAAAGTGGTGGGATTACAGGTGTAGGCCACTGTGTCTGGCGTATGTTCCATATCTGAAGAGATGTTAATTACTCCCACTTACTCTTCCCTCTAGGATTTTCTTTGTCAAGTTTCTCATGCACCTTTCTTTTCTGTTTGCATGGGTACCATCTAATCCATTTCACCCTAATCCTTAATCTCATGAATGAACTGTTGTCACAGTATATATTGCAGTAGTAAAGATGAATATTTGTTCTGTCTCTTTTTATTCACATTTAAGAATACTGGCCCCACACAGTGGTTCATGCCTGTAATTCCAACACTTTGGGAGGCCAAGGTGGAAGAGTTGCTTGAAGCCAGGACTTCAAGTCCAGCCTGGCCAACATAGTGAGACCCTGTCTCTACAACAAATAAAAACAAAATTAGCTGGGCATGGTAGCACACACCTGTAATCCAGCTACTGAAGAGGCTGAGGTAGGAGGATCACATTTGCCAAGGAGTAGGAGACTGCAGTGAGCAATGATTGTACCACTGCACTCCAGGCCAGGTGACAGAGCAAGACCCTGTTTCTGGGGGCCGGGGGGTGGGGAGGAATTACTTCTGACATAAGAGGTAAAAGACTAATATAATTAAAATCTGCGTGCATAATAGCTAAGAAATAAAACATTTCCCGTAAAAGTGAAGGCCCCATGCTTACCTGCCTGATTGCATCTCTCTCTCCCATTTCCTTCCCCCTCCTGCAAGGTTCACAGTCCTGAATTATTTTAGATTATCATTTCAAAATTAATGTATGTCTCTGGCTGGGCGTGGTGGCTCACACCTGTAATCTCAGCACTTTGGGAGGCCAAGGCAGGCAGATTGCTTGAGGCCGGGAGGTTGAGACCAGCCTGGCCAACATGGCGAAACCCCATCTCTACTAAAAATATAAAAATTAGCCAGGTGTCGTGGTGTGTGCCTGTAATCCCAGCTACTTGGGAGACTGAGGCCCAGGAGTCTCTTGAACCCGGGAGCCAGAGGGTGCAGTGAGCCGAGATCGCACCCCTACACTCCAGCCTGGGTGACAGAGCAAGACTGTCTCAAAAACAAACAAAAGTAATACATGTCTGTGTCCTGAGGTCATAAAGATATTCCACATTCTAAAAGTTTTAAGTTTCACATTTTATATTTGGGTCTTTATCTGGATTTACTTTTTGTGTTTTTTTCCCCACATGTATAACAAATAGTCTTAGCACTACTTATTGAACAGTGTATCCTCTGACATAATATACTAACTTGACATATATCAATTTTTTTCAGGTTCTCTGTGATATTTTTATAAATATTCCTATTTTTGAAAAATCTGTTTTCTCATTTTTGAATGCAGTACTCCATCTATAACTGCTAGGTCAAGTTTATTTATTGTGTTTGAATACTCTACCTTCTTAGTGATTTTGTGTGTGTGTGTACTTGATACAATAGTAACGGAAAGAGATGTGTTAACATTTCTCAGTGGTTTTTATTCTTGTTCTATTTTTTGCCGTATATTTTCAAGACTGTGCTATTAGTGTGTAAAAAGTAGAACTTTCATATGTTTCAGGTTAATTGATCTTTTTAGATGCCATGCATCTCAAGATATGTTTTTATCTTATGTCTGATATTCAAGGAGCTGTACCAAGTTATTTTGGGTCAGAATTCTCCTGGGTTATCTTTTTCTTCACCTTTTTAAACTTGTTTATTATAAAAACAGTGTTGCCGTATGCAAAATTAGAAGAGTGTAATGAATTCCCAAGTGTCCATCATCTATCTTTAACAGGTATGAATTTGGTATTCTCGTTTATTCTCCCTCCCAATTTATTTCTTCTGGGCGGTATTTTAAAGCAAATTCAAAACGTCATGTAATTTCTTCTATAGGTATTACTAACTTTCAACTTTACCTTATGTTCTAAGTGTGACTCCTGTTAACAGATTATAAGCAGATTGTATGGTTAATATTGACTTTCTAGCCTTTTTAAATACGTTCTGATATTCTTTTAATTGATGTTTGTCTATTTCATTTGTCATGGGCTTATTTCTACAATTAATACATGTAGTATTATAGAAATTGTAGAAATGTAATACAAGTTTATGTTTATCCCACGTATTCATTTTGTTCCCCTGTGGTATCTTTTTGGTTTAAGAGTTCTTCCCCCACCCCACTTACTCAGTTTTGCTTATCTATTTTGTTAGAATTCATATGCTTTTGTCTGTTCTTCGAATTATTATACTAGCTTTAGCTGCCAGCCAGTCTGTCTGTCTTTCTCTTTCTCACTCTCTCTCCTTTTTCCTCCCCTCCCCTTCCCTTTTCTTTTTTTTTTTTTTTTTTTTGGAGACAGGGTCTCACTCTGTCACCCAGGCTGGAGTGCAGTGGCACAGTCATGGCTCACTGCAGCCTCAACCTCCTGAGCTCAGGTGATCCTCCCACTTCAGCTTCCCTCGTAGCCGGGACTATAGTTGGGTACCACCATGCCCAACTAATTTTTCGTTTTTTTTTTTTTTTTTCGTAGAGACAGGGTTTGCCATGTTGCCCAGGCTGGTCTCAAACTCCTGAGCTTAAGTAATTTGTCTGCCTCGGCCTCCCAAAGTGCTGGGATTACAGGCCTGAGCCCCCACACCCAGTGTAAAAATTTTTGTTGAGATAGGATCTCAGTATGTTACCCAGGCTGATCTCAAATTCCTGGTCTTAAGCAGTTTATCCACCTCGGCTTCCCAAAGTGCTGGGACTACATGCATGAGCCCCCACACCCGACCTAAAAATTTTTGTTGAGATGGGATCTCACTGTGTTACCCAGGCTGGTCTCAAACTCTTGACTTCAAGCTGTACTCCCATGTCAGCCTCCCAAAGCGCTGGGGTTATGGTGGACTAAAGCCACCATACCCGGCCTTCTTTTTTTAATTTTTAGAGATGGGGTATCTCTCTGTCACCCAGGTTGTAGTGCAGTGACCTCCTGAGTAGCTGGGACTATAGGCATGCACCACCATGCCCAGCTAATTTTTTATTTTTTTATTTTTTTAGAGATGGAGTCTCTCTATGTTGCCCCGTCTGGTCTTGAACTCCTGGCTTCAAGCAGTTCTCCCTCCTTGGCTTCCCAAAGCAGTAGGATTACAGGCGTGAGCCACCACCCCTGACCACATGCATGCTTAGACTAAAAAACATTATTTTTACCCTCCTTGTGAACAATGCAAAGACCTCAGAATGCTCTAACCTTGAACAACAATTTGAACAATATCCTGGACTATATATTGGCCCCATCCTGTTTTTCTCTTAGAAATCAGACATCTCTGTATCAGAGATACTGTATCATACAACAGATTAGACATTTATTTTATATTTTATACAATAAATATTTAGATTTGCTCACCATTCCCTTTTGCATCTCAGCCCTTACATCTTGGTTAATTTTGTTTGAAATTTGTATTCAAAAGTTTAATGGGTTTAAACTTTTGGGTTTGCACGAAGGGCTTTTGGTGGTAAACTATGGGATCTTTTTCTGTGACAATGCCTCTATTTTGTCCTTATTCTTAAAAAAGTTCTTTGATACAGAATTCTAGGTTGAGATTTGTTTTCTCTTGACATGTTTAAGATACCATTGTTCTGTCTTCTGGCTCTCGTTGAAATAATCTAATACCTAGTCCTTTGTAGGCAATACAATGTTTTCTCTCTAGTTTTTAAAGAAAAGTTTTTACAGAAATATGACATGCATACAGAAAAGCACGAAAGTTATATGCTTGGTACATTTCTAATAGTAAAAGCACTCATGTAACCATACCTAAGTAAGTAAGTAAATAAATAAATAAATAAAGCATTATCAGAACCCCAGATCTGCTTCTTTTAGGCCTTCCCAGTATTTACCACCCAAAGTTAATCAGTGTTTTATCCTATTCCATGGTAGATTAGTTTTTCCTTATTTTACACTTACATAAATGGGATGATAAGATAAACATTTAATGACTGGCTTTTTTCTGCTCAGCACTACATGTGATTCATCTGCAGTAGTTTATTCATGCTCATTGTTATCAAGTATCCCATTATTGGAGTATACTACTATTCCATGTGGTACTATCACCATGAGGCGTGGTGGCCTGACCTCAAATGGTTTTTTTTTTTTTTTTCCTTTCCAAGAGGGAGTTTCATTCTTGTTGCCCAGGCTGGAGTGCAATGGTGTGATCTTGGTTCACTGCAACCTCCACCTCCCAGGTTCAAGCGATTCTCGTGCCTCAGCCTCCCAAGTAGCTGGGGCTACGGGCGCATGCTGCCACACCCAGCTAGTTTTTGTATTTTTAGTAGAGTTGGGGTTTCACCATGTTGGCCAGGATGGTCTCGATCTCTTGACCTCGTGATCCACCCGCCTCAGCCTCCCAACATGCTGGGATTACAGGGGTGAGCCACTGCACCTGGCCTCCTTTAGCATTTCTTATAATGCAGGTCTACTGACAATAAATTTTCTTAGTTTTCTTTCATTTGAAGATATCTTTATTTTACCTTAACTCTTGGAGGATATTTTTGCTGGATGTAAAATTTTGGTTTAATTTTTTTAATTCCTGTAGAACTTTAAAGATGTTTCATTGTCTTCTGGCTTTTATTGTTTCTGATAAAAATCTGAAGACATTTTGAATCATCCATTCTTCCCTGTATGTTAGAGAGAGAGAGAGAGAGCGAGCATGTATGTGCATGCATGTGTGTGTGTTTCCTCCAGCTGCTTTAACAATTGTTCTCTTTAATTCTTGCTTTACCACCTTGGTCCAGCATATGATGTGCCCAGGCAAAGTTTTCTTTATATTTATCTTTCTTGGGGTTCACTGAGCTTACAAGTTTATGTTGTTCACCATTCTGAGTCAGTTTTTGGCCATTATTCATTTCTTTAAATATTTTTTTCTACTACCTTTTCTCTTCTCTTTCTGGAACTCCAGGTTTGTGATACCTTTTGGTTTTGGTTTGGTTTTGTTTATAGTTGCATCAAGTCCCTGAGGCTCTGTTCATCTTTTGATACATTTTTTTCTTTCTAAAGTTGGCTAATTTCTGTTGCCGTCTCTTGTTCACATATTGTCTCTCTTCATACTGCACTAAACCAACCCAGTGGTTTTTTATTCAGATATTATAATTTTCTAATCTGAAATGTCCATTTTGTAATTTTATATAGTGCATGTTTCTCTGCTGAGATTTTAAAATCTTTTCCTTCCTCATAAGTATGTTTGCTTTTATGACCTTCAACATAGTTGTATTAGCTGCTTAAATTCCTTGTATGTTAATTTCAACATCGGGGGTCCTCCTGGGGTAAGTATCCATTCAGAGTTTCTTGAGCATAGCTCACACTTCCCTGTTTCTGTTTATGTGGCATACTTTTGGATTGTATCCTAGATACTCTGAGTGAAGCATTGTAAAGACTTTGGATTGTGTTACCTTCTTCCTAAGAGTGCTGATACTTTTCCTTTTTAAAAAAATTAAGTCGGCAGGGCATGGTGGCTCACGCCTATAATCCCAACACTTTGTGAGGCCAAGGTGGGCGGATCACCTGAGATCAGGAGTTTGAGACCAGCTGTCTCTACTAAAAACACAAAATTAGCCAGGCATGGTGGCACACACCTGTAATTCCAGCTACTTGAAAGGCTGAGGCAGGACAGTCACTTGAATCTGCGAGGTGGAGGTTGCGCTGAGCCGAGATGGCGCCGTTGCACTCCAGCCTGGGCAACAAGAGCGAAACTCCGTCTCAAAAAAAAAAAATTAAGTCATTAGGTTGGAGGAACTGGAACCTCTTATTCCTTCTATGGTGGGCAGCAGCTGAAATTTTAGTTCAGTTCTTTTAGCCTTACCTAGGCTATTTGGAGACAGCCCTTCAGTGTTTATAATCTGGGAGTACTCCACTCTGATTCTTACCTTAATAGCATTTTCCTCCTAACTAACTACTGTATTTGCCCTGAAATCTGTCCTCTGGGACAAGAAAGTCAAACTATGGATTTTAAACTGAGTTTTAACATCTGTGCGTGGCATGGATTGGAGTCTGCCCAAAGAAGAAAATGGAATTTATTCCAGTGCTCAACTCCGCCCGCTCTCCTGCAACATCTTCCTCCTTTGATTGCTCTCCTGTGCATTTAGGTAGTTTTGGATTTTGTTTTTCGTTTTCCTATTTTTTTCAGGGTTTATAGTTGTTATTTGTGGAATTATTATTCTGACAGTGGCTACTCAGCCATGATTAGAAGCAAAGTCGCTTGGTTCTTTTTGATGCATGCAGTTTTATAGATACTCATATGAGGACAGTGGTCCTCATGAGTCCCTATTTTAACACATGAATTACATGACAGGTAGCAGTAACATTAGCCATGACTACCCTGGGCTTTGGCTGTTAAATTTGGCTGTAGTAACTGGACCAGGAACCCTCTATTAGAGTTAGATCAAGTCAAGGTATTCCTCCAAACTATGTGATGTGAACACTGCAAACACAGAGTGCCGGTATGTTTCAACAAGTCTTAGGTTTCATATCCATGCAGAGCTGAATACCAGAAAAGCCTATTTCATGTGGTCAGTAAATGTTAAATCATTATGATAAATAGCTTTAGTCCTTGTAAATGATTTTAAAATAATATATAATTTAGAGTAGTGATGGATTTGGGTGTGCCCAAGGAAAAGAAAATTGCCTACAATATTAGGAAGTTCAAAATACATAACCATCTGTGACTTGATGGAGGGGGGTGTAACATAAAGATGTATGATGCCATTTGTAAAACTAATTTCTCTTTCCATTTAATCTCTTGTTGCCTAAGAAAATGCAGCTAGTAATTAAGATACCATTTTGGTCTTGCTTGTAAATGCTGTTGCCTTCATTAAATTTCACACTTGTGAAAAGGAGCTATTAAGAGACAGCCTAAGGTAACACTTTTGAATAGCTAACTTTGTTAAAAATACGTTTTCCAAATTTCTTGCAATAAAATGTAATTGCATTTTCTGTTTTCACTTGTGTAGAATCTTCTCACATATTATCTATTAGAGATAAGACTTGGTGCTAGAGGGAATATTTTGGCAAACTGGCATAGTACAGTGACTTTTAAGTTCGTTCCTTGCCATTCATAAAAAATAAAGGTTTCTCTGCTAGTTTTTCTTAACATTCACTTCTCATAAGGTTAAGGAGTAGCACTGAGAGGTTCCAGAATATATGCTATTTTGAAAGTGTCAAAAATTTTAAAGATTTGTCATTAAATTATGCAAAGTGGTTAGGAGGCAGTCAATAAATAATCATTAGGCCTGTATTGGCAACACCAGTGTACCCTGATAGCACAGCTACCACGTTAAACAAAAAACAGGGTGAAGGAAGAGGAAAAAACTATGTCGTCTTTTGTGATTGGTAATACAAAATCATAGCCAATGAAAATATGTTCTATTTTACAAAACTGGATACATAGTAAAGTGTTGCTATTGTATACATGAACAATGAACTTATGACATGTATTCTTTATTCTTTCATGTGTTTTAATATTTTCCATTGGATTTCTATGTCTTTATTTCTGTAACTGGTCTATAGCAAGACTAATATTAATAGATGAAAACATTTTGAGGTTGATTGTTTGTATAACCTTTAAACTTCCCGCATCAGTTTACCTTAAGACAGATCTTAATTCACATATCCTTATTAGTCGCTTAGTCTCATATAAGAAACATTGAGTGCTCCTTTCCACAAAAAAGTCCCTTTCGTGTTTTTTCAAAGTGACAGTATTAACATGCTTGCTTCTAAAGTTCTTTTTCCAGATACTGATGTAAAGGTTCTCCTCTATTATACATTAATTTTAACCTCAAAAGATCACCTTGAAGAAAAAATGTCTAGTTTTATCATTTAGGTTTATTTTGACCTTTGCCTCTTCCTAAAATTAATAGAATGTGAGGTAGTGTAAGTGAATTTTGTGATATGAATACTTTCTACAGAGAATAAGACCAAATCTCTAAATTTGCTTTGAACTGAAATGTAAAATGCTTTTGAATCCAACAATTTTTAATCTAGTTTGAGATCAAACCTACTATAGATTGTGCAATTGAAAGTATGTTTTCTTCAAATGAACACACGAAAATCTGTAACCTAAATGTATATACAATCAGTGAGAACCTAGAAGATACAATTTCAGTTAGAATAAACTCAAGAGATCTATTGTACAACATGGTAGCTGTAGTTAAAAACAATGTGTACTTGAATATTGCTAAAAGACTAGATTTTACTCACCAAAAATAAATGATAAGTATATAATAAGTACTAAATAAATTATCATTTTTAATACTAATAGAAGGAAATACCTAGGAATGGAGTTAATGCACATACTTTAAAGTTATATAAAAATAACCTTGTACCATTCCTGAAAAACACACAAATGTAGACTTGAACAAATGGAAAGATATCTATGTTCTTGAAAAGAATGTTTCAGTACCACAAAAAAATGTCATTTTCTCCCCATGTTAAAAAATAAACATAGTCCCAGTAAAAATACCACTTTTTTTTTTCCCAGGAGATAGCTTAATTATAAAGGCACGTATAAATAAGCAAGAATAACCAAGAAATCCCTGAAAAACAATGATAATGGGTCAAGTGTGGCTAGCCCTAGCAGATGTTAAGACATAACTGTGAAGGCCTCCATAACTAGAAGAGAGTAATGTGGCCACATTATAGACAAGTCAATGAAACAATAGAAATTCCAAAACTGAACCACATACTAATGGAAATTTGGCATATAGATATGGCCATCTCAAATCACTGGAGAAAAATGGACTTATTTAATAAGCAGTATTGAGATCACTGTATAGCAATTTGAAAAAAAAAATTGAATGTAAACCTCATATTGCATGCCAAAATAAATTCAAGTAGGTCAGAGAGATAATACAAAAAATGAAACCATATAAGAACTAGAAGGAAAAAAACGGGAGAATCCTTTATAACCAGGGAGTGTCAAAAACCTTAAAAAAACACGTATTTATCATTTATTTGTGGTGAGAACACTTAAAATATCTTTTAGCAATATTCAAGTATACATTGTTACTAACTACAGTCACCATGTTGCACACTAGATCTCTTGAATTTATTCTTTCTAACTGAAATTTTGTATCACTTGAGCAGCATCTCCCAGTCCGTACCTCCAGCCCCTGATAATCTTACTCTCTGCTTTTGTGAGTTTAACTTTTTTAGATTCCACATATTAGTGATATCATGCAGTATTTGTCTTTTTCTGCCTAGTTTATTCCACTGACGTTGTCACGTAAATGGCTGAATTCCATTGTGTATATATACCACATTTTCTCTATCCATTTGGTAGACACTTAGGTTGATTCCATATCTTGGCTATTGCGAATAGTGATACAATGAGCATGGGAGTGCAGATAACTCTTTGGCATACTGATTTCATTTTCTTGGGATGTATACTCGGTAATAGGAATGCTAGATCATATGATAGCTCCATTTTTAATTTTTTTTGTGGAACCTCCCTACTGTTTTCCGTAATGGCTGTACTAATTTACATTCCCGCCAGCAGTGTGCAGGGGTTCCCCTTTCTGCACATCGCCTCCAGCACTTACTGTTCATCTTTTAAGTAATAGCCATTCTAACAGGTGTGAGGTAATGGCTCATTGTGGTTTTAATTTGTATTTCCCTGATGATAAATAATGCTGAGCATTTTTAAATATACCTCATAGCCAGGTGCTGGAGAGGATGTGGAGAAATAGGAACACTTTTACACTGTTGGTGGGATTGTAAACTAGTTCAACCATTATGGAAAACAGTATGGCGATTCCTCAAGGATCTAGAACCAGAAGTACCATATGACCCAGCCATCCCATTACTGGGTATATACCCAAAGGATTATAAATCATGCTGCTATAAAGACACATGCACACGTATGTTCATTGCAGCACTATTCACAATAGCAAAGACTTGGAATCAACCCAAATGTCCATCAGTGACAGACTGGATTAAGAAAATGTGGCACATATACACCGTGGAATACTATGCAGCCATAAAAAAGGATGAGTTTGTGTCCTTTGTAGGGACATGGATGCAGCTGGAAACCATCATTCTCAGCAAACTATCGCAAGAACAGAAAACCAAACACCACATGTTCTCACTCATAGGTAGGAACTGAACAATGAGATCACTTGGACTCGGGAAGGGGAACATCATACACCGGGGCCTATTATGGGGAGTGGGGAGGGAGGAGGGGGGAGGGATTGCATTGGGAGTTATACGTGATGTAAATGACGAGTTGATGGGTACTGACGAGTTGATGGGTGCAGTACACCAACATGGCACAAGTATACATATGTAACCTGCACGTTATGCACATGTACCCTAGAATTTAAAGTATAATAATAATAAAAAAATATATATATATATACCTGTTAGCCATTTGTATGTTTTCTTTTGAGAAATGTTTTTATTCAGGTCCTTTGCCCATTTTTTTAGAAGACAGGATCTCTCTCTGTCACTTAGGCTGGAGCGCAGTGGTGTGATCACAGCTCACGGCAACCTCAACCTCCCAGGCTCAAGTAATCCCCCTGCCTCAGGCTCCCAAGTAGCTGGGACCACAGGTCCGCACCAGGCCCGGCTTTTTAAAAAATGTTTTGTAGTCTTGCTGTGTTGCCCATGCTGTTGTTGAACTCCTGGGCTCAATCAGTCCTCTCATCTCAACCTCCCAAAGTGCTGGGATTACAGGCATGAATGTGAGTCACTCTGCCTGGCCTTTTGCCCATTTTTAAATTGGGTGGTTTTCTTGCTATTGAGTTGTTTGAGTTCTTTATACACTTTTTTATATTAACTCCTTGTCAGATGTATGGTTTGCACATGTTTCTCTTATAGCTTGCCTCTTCACTCTGCTGATTGTTTCATTTGCTGTGCAGAAGTTACTTAGTTTAATGTAACCCCACTTGTTTATTTTTGCTTTCATTGCCTGTGCTTTTGGGGTCCTATCCAAAAACCCATTGCCCAGATCAAAAGCCTTTCTAACTCTGACTCAGTCTAATACATTAAAGAAAAGGTTAATAAATGTGACTACACAAACATTAAAGAACATTTGTATCCAAATACTTTAAGGAGTAAACGTAAAGCATTTGCCATTTGTCTTTCTGTGCCTGACTTACTTGTGTCACAAGAAGATAGTCTCAGTAACATACAATAACATACAATATTCTTGATCTCAGTAACGTACAATAACATACAAGGAGCTCTCACAATGTGAGAAGAAAGATAAAAACTCAGAAACTTGAACATTCAGTTCACAGAAAGAGACAAATGGCATTCGAACATATGAAGAAATGCTCAATCCCACTCATAAGGAAGTTCAAATTAAAGCTACGCTATGATATCATGCAGTGAAATACTACTCAGCAATTGCTGATGCCAATATAATCTTATGTGAAAGATACCTGATATGACATTCTGAAAAAGGCTATAGGCCAGAAATCAGTGGTTGACGGGGACCAGAAATAGTGAGACAGGACATGAGGAAACTGGGTTGATGAACATGTTCTGTGTCTTGGTTGTGGTGGTTACATGAATATGTGTTTATCTAAACTCATTGGACTATACACCCCAAAAAGGTGAATGTATTGTATGTAAATTATACCTCAGTAAACCTGAGTTTTTTCTTTCTATCACTGTTTGTTTGGAAATAAACCTAAATTTTTAAACAGTCAAAAGCCACACTGTGATACCATTTCTTACATGTAGCTTAGCAAAAATTGAAAATTTCACAGCACTGTTGGAGATGCGGTGGAGAAACAGGCTCTATCATACATTGCTGGTGGATATATATGTGTTAGGGAGATCTGTCCTTTTTGATATGAGTGGCAAATATTTTTGCCACTTTGTCAATTGTGTTTTGAGTTTGCTTATGTGCGAAATGTCACAATCCTTATCTAGAGGAATTTAATAATATCTAACAAAATTACATATGCATTTATCCATTGGCCTATCTATTCTTTTTCTAGTCTATTCTACTTTTATTGCTGTCTATGTCCTACCTCATCCCACAAAATAAGAGACTACTATTGTTGTTGAGTATGCTATGAAGATTTTGTTTAATGCATATACATGCAAGTAGAGGTGAACATTCTTCTCCTTCCCCCTTTTACGCAGATGCCTGCTCTACACACCATTCCATGATTTGTTTCCTTCACTTCTGATATCTCAGAGATTTTTACATATCAGTACATGAAAATCAGCCTCTCTCTGAGTTTTCTTTCAGGGGAGTAGGGAGTTAAGATTTTTTAAAATTAACGCTCTAGAGTATATTTCACTGAGTACATAATTTTTTATGTAACTAACCTTATAGTGTACATAAGATGTTACAAAGGATGCTGCAAGGCAGAATCATTATGTTTATTATCTCATGTATGTATACTACATCTATAGGATACATTCTAAGAATTAGTATTGCCTAGTAAAATGGAAGGTATATGTGTGATTTTGAAGGGTATTGACAGATGGCCATCAACAGGGTTTGTAGCCATTTGCACTCTTAACCAGTGATGTCTGAGAGTGCCAATTTCCCCTCAGCATTGCCAACATGTTATCAAGATTTTGGATTTTGACCAAAATCTTATTTTAGTTTTAACCTTTGGTCAGTTCTATATAGTAGGAAGTTTTGTCCTTTGCGATACGGGTTGCAAATATTTTTCCCACTTTGTCATTTGTTACGGTTGAGTGTTTTATTTTTCTGTATTTTTTCTTTCAAGTTAGGGTCTCACTCTGTTGTGTAGGCTGGAGTGCAGTGACATGATCATAGCTCGTTGGAACCTCCACCTCCCAGGCTCAAGCCATCCTCCCACTTCAGCCTCCCAAGTAGCTGCAACTACAGGTGTACGCCACCAGACCCAGCTAATTTTTTAATTTTTTTGTAGAGATGAGGTCTCACTATGTTGCCCAGGCTGGTCATGAACTCCTGGGCTCAGGGGATCCTCCTGCCACGGCCTCCCAAAGTGCTGAGATTACAGGCACACACCACTGCACCCTGCCTATTTTTATTTTTCTTATGTTAAATATCTTTTTTTGTGTGGTTTGTGGATTTTGAGGTCAGTTAAAAAGGCCATTCCCAGCCTAAAGTTATTAAAGAACTTTGCTCCATTTCCTTCTAGTGTCTTTATGATTTTATTTTCACATTGAACTCTTGGTTCATATGGAATAGATTTTGATGTACAGTGTAAGATATAGATCCAGCTTTATTATTGTTTTAAAGTAGTGAGTTGTCCAAATCCTAGAATAGTGATTTGATATACCATCTTTACCCTATATTAACTTTCTGTTTATTAGAATCTGTGTCTCTTCTTTCATTTCATTGGTCTGCCTCTTACATGCTAGTACCAGCTTTCTTAATGGAGGCTTTTGCTTTTTGTTTTGCCTAATCCCCCTGTTATAGTTATTTTTCCCCTTGAGAGTTTTTATAGATAGTTCTACATTATTGTGTTTCCAAATGAACTTTAGAGTCACCCTGTCTAGTTCAGCAACAATAAAACCCTCCAAAACTCAATACTATCCAGAAGCTTATTATTATTATTATTATTTGAGACAGAGTCTCACTCTGTTGCCCAGGCTATAGAGTACAGTAGCGTGATCTCGGCTCACTGCAACCTCCACCTCCTGGGTTCAAGCCATTCTTCTGCCTCAGCCTCCCTAGTAGCTGGGACTACAGGCGCATACCACCATGACTGGCTAATTTTTTTGTTTTTTTTAGTAGAGATGGGGTTTCACTATGTTGGCCAGGCTGGTCTCAAACTCCTGACCTCAGGTGATTTGCCCACCTTGGCCTCCCAAAGTGCTAGGATTATAGGTCTGAGCCACCGTGCCTGACCTAGAAGCTTATTTTTTAAATTAAAACTACCTTAGATGTGTAAATTAGCATCAAGAGAATTTATATTTTCTTCCCAAACAAGGGCATAGCATACTGTAAACTTTCAATGCTAGAATTTTGGCTTTGCATTTGAATATTAAAATACTCAAAATAACATTAAATACTCCAGCATTAGTTTATAATGTCACGGTATCTATAAAACCATTCACAATTATATTCACTAAATTGCTTTCAGCAATATGCCCCTCTTAGACCACAGTTATTTACTTTTCTGAGTTTCCCATACATTCTCATGAAGCAAAGGTTATTTTCATAAACACTGGGTTGATGAACATGTTCTGTGTCTTGGTTGTGGTGGTTACATGAATATGTGTTTATCTAAACTCATTGGACTATACACCCCAAAAAGGGTCACTCCTAAGTGCTGGCCTGACATTATGATACAGCTTTTAACCTGCTACTCAGCATATTGTCTCCTTTTATGCTTTATCTCACCATGTGCTTAGGTCATATTGCAACATATTAAACACAAATATTTTATGGGTATTTTGAAAATCCAAAAGAATAGAAAAAGCAGGAATATAGCCTAATATAAGCAAATATTTTAATTAGTTTTTCTGTATGCTAGAAATAACAGTTTAGAAAATACAATGGGGAAAATGTCCCTTTTAAATCACAACAAAACTATAAAATACCTAGGAATACATTTAGTAAGAAATATACAAGGATGTATTTGAAGAACATTATAAAAATTTAATAAAGGAAATGAGAAACATTTGAATAAATGGAGAGATGAATAAGAAGACAGTATCATCAAACTTTCCTTAAATAACATTTATATTTAATGCAATTCCAATAAGAATAGAAACAGGACTATTTGGAAGTTTAAGAGTTTATTTCGAGGCCAAAGTGGGAAGATTGCTGAAGCCCAGGAGTTTGAGACCAGCCTGGGAAACACAGTGAGACCTATCTGTACAAAAAAGAAATTAAAAATTAGTTGGATGTGGTAGTGCACACCTGTAGTCCCAGCTACAGAGGAGGCTGAGGTGGGAGGATTGCTCGTAACTGGGGGAGTTGAGGCTGCAGTGAGCCATAATTGCACCACTGCACTTCAGCTTAGGTGACAGGGCAAGACTGTCTTAAAAAAAAAAAAAATTTTTTTTTGAATTTTTTTTTCTAAATTAAATAGGATTTTTAGCTTAACACATTTATTTTGAAGTTCATCAAGAAGGAAGAACTGGCTGGGCACAGTGACTGACGTCTGTAATCCCAGCACTATTGGAGGCCAAAGCGGGTGGATCACAAGGTCAGGAGTTCAAGGTGAAACCCCATCTCTACTAAAAACACAAAAATTAACGAGGCCTGGTGGCAGGTGCCTGTAATCCTAGCTACTCGGGAGGCTGAGGCAGTGAGTTGCTTGAACCCAGGAGGCAGAGGAGGTTGTAGTGAGCCGAGATCGTGCCACTGCACTCCAGCCTGGGTGACAGGGAGACTCCATCTCAAAAAAAAAAAAAAAAAAAAAAAGAACCTTCAAAATCTTGAAGCGGCAGCATGAGGACTTGTCCCATAAGATATTAGAATGTACTATAAAACTGCAGTACTTAAAACCGTGTGACTGGAACAGGTTTAATTTTTTAAAAGCAGAAGAAACCACTAAAGTACCATAAGTAAATGTGTTTTGCTCCATCATTGTATTATAAAAATTTGTGAAAGTACAAAACTTAGAAATGAAACTTAAATGAATGGAAAGACATTCTACATTCATCGATCAGAAGATTCATTTTGAGATGACAGTACTCTGTAAACTGATCTAAGATTCACTATCAAAATTTCAGCTGGCCTCTTTTAACAAATTGACAAGCTATTCTTAAAATTCACATGGAGGCTGGGCGCGGTGGCTCAAGCCTGTAATCCCAGCACTTTGGGAGGCTGAGACGGGCGGATCACGAGGTCAGGAGATCGAGACCATCCTGGCTAACTCGGTGAAACCCCGTCTCTACTAAAAAATCCAAAAAACTAGGCCGGGCGAGGTGGTGAGCGCCTGTAGTCCCAGCTAGTTGGGAAGCTGAGGCAGGAGAATGGCGTAAACCCGGGAGGCGGAGCTTGCAGTGAGCTGAGATCCGGCCACTGCACTCCAGCCTGGGCAACAGAGCGAGACTCCATCTCAAAAAAAAAAAACAAAAAATTCACATGGAAATTCAGAGGGCCCAGAATAGCTGAAACAATGTTGCAAAAGAACCTTGGGGGTCTCACACATCCTGATTTCAAAGCTTACTACAAAGTTATAGTAAGGAAGACAGGGTGGTACTGGCATAAAGATAGACATAGGGACCAATGGAATTCAACTGAGAATCCGGAAATAAACCCATACATCTACAGTCAGTTGATTTTCAAAATGAGTGCCAAAACAAGGATGCAGAAGAATGAATTTGGGCACCCTACCTCGCACATACTCAAAAATTAACTAAAAATGGATTACTGATGATGTTAGCCAAAATTATAAAACTCTTAAAACATAGGCATAAATCACTGGGACCTGGTGGTCACAATGGTGGTTTCTGAGAGATGATACCAAAAGCGCAAGCAACAGAAGAAAAAAAGAATTGGACTTTATCTAATTAAAAACTCCTTTGCTTCAAAATCCATCAAGAAAATGAAAAGACAACCTACAGAGTGGGAGGAAAGATTTACGTTTGATAAGGGATTTGTATTTTTAATACTTAAACTCCCATAACTCAATAAAAACCCAAATAAAATATCAAAGGATCCGATATGGTTTGGCTGTGTCCCCACTTAAATCTCACCTGGAATTGTAATAATCCTGGCCAGGTGCAGTGGCTCACACCTGTAATCCCAGCACTTTGGGAGGCTGAGGTGGGTGGATCCTTTGAGGCCAGGAGTTCAAGACCAACTTGGCCAACATGGCGAAACCCCATCTCTACTAAAAATACAAAAAAGTAGCTGGGTGTGGTGGTGCATGCCTGGCCACCATGTTGGCCAGGCTGGTCTCCATCTCCTGACCTTGTGATCTGCCCACTTGGGCCTCCCACAGTGCTGGGATTACAAGTGTGAGCCGTCGCACCCGGCCTCGTTTGACAAAATCTAGCTTTCATGTTTGATAAAAATTATTAGCAAACTAGAAATAGAAGGGAATTGCCTTAATATAAAAGAGGCATCTTCAAAAACCCTGAAGCCAGCATGATACTTAATGGTGAAAGACTGAATGCTTTGCCCCTAAGATTGGGAACAAGACAGGATGATTCTCTCCTCATCACAGGTCATAATTTCATGTTTCTTTGCATGCCTGATCGCTTTTTGTTGGATGTTATACATAGTGATTTTTACTTTTTTGGGTGCTGGATATTTTTATATTCCTAACATATTCTTGAGCTTGTTCTGGGACACACGTAAAATACTTGGAAACAGTTTCATCCTTTTGGGTCTTGTTTTTGAGATCTGTTAGGCAGGACTGAGCTGTTGTCAGTCTTGGGCTAATTACTGCCCACTATTGAGGCAAGACTGTTGTTTACTTCACCTGGTGCCTCATGGAACATGAGTCTGACTGCTGGTGGGAAAACAGGCACTTTTCTTGCCCCTGTGTGAGTGCTGTGATGTCTAATCCTTTCGGGTGGTTCTTCCCCAGGCCTCGGGTAGCTTCCTGATGTACATATACAGATCACTAGTGACTCTGCCGACTTCTCAGTGTCTCTCCCTGGGCAGCTCCCTTCTCTCTGGCATTCTGCCCTTCGTATAAGTCACTTAGTTCCTCTCACCCTCAGCTCTGTCTCCTCAACTCCGGGAATCCTCTGTACTCCAAAAGGTTTCCCTCCTGTGCCAGGTCTTGGAAACTATCCAGGCAGTAAGCTAGGGCAGTTGGAGAGCTCACTTCATGTCTTTCCCATCTCTCAGGGTTACTGACCTTTGTTGCCTGATATACCTCTTGTCTTGAAAACTGTCGTTCCATGTATTTTGTGTGTTCTCTGATTTCAGGCAAGTCTGTAAATGTGGTTACCTGTTACTCCACGTTGGCTGGAAGCACGTGATTTTTCTCTCTACAAATCTGACAAAGTAATTCAAAGGGGAAAAGCTGGTCTTTCCAACAGATGGTGGTAGAACAATTTGATATCCATATGCAAAGGAAGGAAAAGGAAAGAAAAGAGAACTTAGACCCTTACTTGGCATCATGCATTAAAATAAATTTCAAAAGGATTATTCATAGGCCTCAATGTAAGAGCTAAAACTATACAACTTGTAGAAGAAAACATAGGAGAAAGTTTTTCAACTTTCCTTAAGGCAATGATTCCTGAGAGAGGACCCCAAAGCACAATTCATAAAAGAAAAAAAGTAGCAAATTAAACTTCATACCCAGCAATTCCACTCTTCAGTATATACCCAAAATGACTGAAAGAAGAGACTCAGATACTTTTACACCAATGTTCATAGCAGCATTATTCATAACAGCCAAAGATGGAAGTAGCCCAGATGTCCATCAACAGATGAATGGGTAAAGAAAATGTGATTTATACATTATATAGTGAAATATTATTCATAAAAGAAATAGCATTCTGATAAATGCTGCAACTTGGATGAACCTTGAGAACATTATGCTAGTGGAATAAGCCACAGTAGACAAATACTGTCTAATTACACTTCTATGAGGACGTGGAATAGGTAAATTCATAGAGACAGCAGACTACAAGTTACCAGGGGGCATTGAGGGAGTAATTGTTTCATGGTGTGTTCATTTCCTGGGCCTGCCATAAAGCACCACAAATGGGTGATTTAAAATCTAGGGATTTATTGTCTCACAGTTCTGGAGAGTAGAGATCCAAAACCAAGGTGACAAAAGGGCCATGGTCCGCAACCTGCAGGGGAATTCCCCTTGCCTCTTCCTCACTTCTGGTAGTTGGCAGGTAATCTTGGGTGCAAATGCCAAAAATCTGACTTGCAGATGCATCACTCTAATCCTCCATCTTCCCGCAGGGTTCTCCCTGTGTGTCTTCCCTCTGAGTACGTCTGTGTCTGCATCCAAATTTCCTTGTAACGACACAAATCAGATCAGATTAGGGCCTACCTGCCTACCTGCTGGTCTCCATGTGACTACATCTGCAAAGACTGTTTTAAGATCCTGAGGTACTTAGGAGTTAGGACTTCAACATATCTTTTTGTGTGTGGAATGCACTTTAACCCATAACAAATAGGCACAGAGATTCTCTTTGGGATGATGAAAACATTCTGGAAATATGTGGTGGTAATGGTTGCATTACAGTGCGTGCACTTAATGCCACTGAATTTTACACTTAACAATTTTTTAAAAATTCACCACAGTAAAAAACAATGCCTGGAAAAATACTCAGCAAATGTTAAAAGTAGTTTTCTCTGGGTGGGGTGGGATTTGGAGTGATTTTCTTCCTTCTCTGTATGTTTATGTATTGTGTATAAATAGAAAAATTTTTAAATAGAGTTAATCCTGAAGAAGAGCATATACAAGAACCTATTTCTCTGTATTCAAAGTTCATCCTTTAGTGGAAAATTAAACCCAGTTGCATGACCTCTAATTTGATAAGATAGCAGCTCAGTGAGAGTTTTCCTGCCCTAAAATGTTTGTTTTTGTTTCTCTATTTTAAGGAGTCTGGATATTCGTAATTCAAAACTCTGTACATTTAAAAACAATCTCTTTTTCAAAATGAGAAGCAATTTTCTTTTAGGTGTTAGTAGGGGTTGCCAATTCAGTGGGCCAGTGCACTATGTTAAAAAAACAGACCTAGAGATTATTATAAAATTGAGCTCTCATTCTTTACCTTTAGGAAAAACTGAGGGATATGCCAAATTTCTCTCATTCGGTTATGATAAATCCAACCTTTACATATTTAGATATGGTAAATCCTACCACTACTTTGTGCTTGATTGTTCTACAGAAGTTTTATTTAAAAATTATCGATTTTCATTTTCTACTGTCAATTTTCAGGCATAATGACTTTATTAGGATTAGAGAGTTGATGAAAATAAGACTTAAGGTAACGTCATTTTGATTTGGTTAGTTTTGTTGTTTTGTTTGTCTATATAAGCATTTATGAATATAATTTGACTCACAAAAGGAGTCAATTATTGAAGGACAATGCTATCTCCTTTTCATGATCAATTGAGGAAAATTTATCAAGTCAGGTATAAAATGTCTGCTTTATGTGAACTGTAGAAACTAGGCCAGCAAATCTCAAGTTAGGGAACCAGGAATAGCCCGGATCTTTTTGTAAGTCATGCTGAATGTTCTTGTCTGCAAAGTATTCTGTGACATTCTCTGAAAGGGATTCTAAGCTTATTTGGAAAATAGAAGTAGGGAAATATTTATCTGTTAACCATATTAAAATCCTGATGAATTAAAAAATTTACCTTTCTATCTCACTAGATATAGCTTTATAGTTCGGCTTCATTTTCAGAAAATGGAAAGTACAGATACTATTTATTGGCATTTTGCCCTTTAAAAAACTTTTTAATACAAGATTAGCAAGATATTAGAGCCGTGGTAATTGGATGTCTTTCAGGGTAATAAACCATTAAAGTTTATGAGTCATGTTAACAGAAAGCCTTCTCAGTTCCACCATTTCCCTTCATCAATTCATTCTACAATAAACATAAAATCCTCTGCCTGGAGTTCAGAGCACAGCAAGGGAGAAGAGAAAAAGCTAAAACAAAATCCAGAAAGCAGAAAGTGGGAAATGTTCAGTAACCTCCTGAACCTTGGGCTCGTGACTAATGTCCAGGACTCAGGGCACTGCTGGCACCAGCAGGATTTGGCTGTGGGAAGTCTTCTTTACAAGAACTCAGTCCCTAATTTGTGGTCTCAAGATACGCAGAGACAACCCAGATGTGTTTTCTTGAAGTCATCCCAAAGCCGCCTTAGTAGTTAAAAGAAAAGAATGATTAAAAAAATAGAGCAACCTTAAGGGTTCTGGTCCTTTGTGTGGGAGGAGTCAGTTGACAGTTCCTTGATGTCTGGGACAGCTGCTGGAAGCCTCTATTGTCTAGACAGAGCTCGGTGTGGACCCCAGGCCAAGTCTGAGCACAGAGAATGGATGCCACTTGTGGCTGGTGTGGACTCAGAGCTTGCCAGCAAGAAGAGTGCCACGCTCTGCCACTGACACCATCCCTACTCAGGGGCGCCTTGGATGCATGGGGGAGCAGCTGTGTGGTTGATCATGGAACACAGTCTGATAAAAAAAAAAAAACCCTAGTGTAAGTAACTCAGTTATTGTCTTCCTTTGCCCTTTCAATACTTGACTCATTTTATTTTTGTTTTTGTGGGTTTTACACTGTGCTTTTATTTTGAGCTCCTTAAAACCTTTATGGAAGTTGAAGAACATATGTGTATATCTATTTCTGCATGTATTAGTGTAACAAGAATATCTGAATTTACAAATAAACATAAGTTTTTTTTCATGACTTATGAAAGGCATTATGCAAGTCCTGTTGCATGTGATTTTTCTTTTAAAATAATTCTTTGAGGCTAGGTGCAGTGGCTCGCACCTGTAATCCCAGCACTTTGGGAGGTCAAGGCGGGCAGATCACCTGAGGTCAGGAATTCGAGACCAGCCTGGCCAACATGGTGAAACTCTGTCTCTACTAAAAATACAAAAATTAGCAGGGCATGGTGGCGGGTGCCTGTAATCCCAACTACCAGTGAGGCTGAGGCAGGAGAACTGCTTGAGCCCGGGAGGCAGAGGTTGCAGTGAGCTGAGATCCAGGCACTGCGCTCCAGCCTGGGCAACAGAGCGAGACTCTGTCTCAAAAAAAAAAAAAACAAAAACAAACAAACAAACAAAAAAAAAACTCCATCTCAAAAAGAAATAATTATTATTATTTGATTACAAGTTTTCCAAAGAAAATGAAGCCATTGTTTGCATTTACTCTTCAAAAATAATGTGCGAAATGCCAGAGGTTCTTTTGTGAACAGGAAGATGTATCAAAAACACATCCTTCTCTAGGAACTGCAGCTTGCTTCTTTGAATTCTAAAAGTTTGAAAAGTCACATTTGCAACTGTGTAAGTGTCAGGATTCAGAGGGCTGGGCATGGGCATGACCTCAGGAAAGCCTGTGTCTGCTTGATCAGTTGAGGCATTTTAGAACCCTGTGCACATCACCACTTTTACTGAGTTTTTAAAATTAAAGTCAAAGTAACCATTCTTTAGCCTCCATAGTCAGCCTAAAGGAAGTTTTCACTTCTCAAGGTTAGAAATACAATAAGGTTGGTGAGCTAATTTTCTGTGATGCAGTTGGCCGTGTATAGCCTGTGTACTTATTACCAGCCAAGGCTGGTCGATAGGGTTATACTACCCAGTCTTTCAGGATGATGAAAGTGTCATCAGGCCAGTCATGGTAGCTTATGCCTGTAATTCCAACACTTTGGGAGGCCAAAGCAGGCAGATCACTTGAGGTCAGGAGTTCGAGACCAACCTGGCCAACATAGCAAAACCCCATCTCTACTAAAAATACAAAAATTAGCCAGACGTGGTGGCACACACCTATAATCCCAGCTACCCTGGAGGCTAAGACATGAGAATCACTGGAATCTGGGAGGCAGAAGTTGCAGTGAGTTGAGATCACACTACTGCACTCCAACCTGGGCCACAGAACAAGACTGTATCTGGAAAAAAAAGAAAAGCTTCATCGGTTACTCTAAACGACTAATCAACAACTTGGTCAGGTTCCAGACACATTTTTATTTTCTTGAGACAGGGTATCTCACCCTGTTGCCCAGGCTGGAATGCAATGGCATGATTATGGCTCAATGCAGCCTCAACAACCTCCCAGGCTCAATTGGTCCTCCCACCTCAGCCTCCTGAGTAGCTGGTACTACAGGTGCACGCCACCATGCCTGGCGAATTCTTGTAATTTTTGTAGAGATGGGGTTTCACCATGTTGCCCAGGCTGGTCTCAAACTCCTGAGCTCAAGCCACTTGCCTGCCTTGGCCTCCCAAAGTGCTGGGATTACAGGCATGAGTCACTGCACCCAGCCCCAGACAAAACTGATAGCCTTGCTAAACTGTCAGAATTAGCCAAATGTTTTGGAAAAATTATTTGTTAATACAATTAAAGTTTACCTGACATTCCCTTCATAGGACCTCCTTATGGGTACATTTCTCAGAAAACCAAGGGTGTGCTAAAACAAAACTATTTTAGCAAAGTTTTTATTTTAACCATTTTGGATGGAAAATTTTCAGCACAGATAATTAGCATTTTTTAACCAAAGTATTTCAGACATAAAGGTACAGAGAATAACAATGAAAACCCATGTGTCTACCATCTACTCTAGGAAATGAAACATTATAAATACAATAGAAACTCTTGGTATAGTCCTCCCAGGTTGCCTTCTGTCCCCAGACCCACCCGTATGTAAATGTGCTGTTATCCTTCTCATGCATAATCTGTGATAGATTCTTTTTACTGGTCATTGTTGAGTGGATGTGTGGTTCTAGTTCATCCATTTTCACCACTGTACATTTTGTCATTCTATTCTTGGTATTTAACTTGATTTTAACATTTTGCTGGAGTAAATGATACCACCATGGACATTCCAGTAGGTCTCTTGTGCACATAGGTGCTTTTCTTTAGACTGTGTACTTAGGAGTTGAACTGATGAGTCATAGGGTATAAACATCTTCCATAGTTATCGGTTACTTTCCAAAGTGTCTCCCCAGTTCACAGGTTAAGTCATGTTTCAGGATGTCTTTCAATCTGGGTTTGTCTGATATTTCCTTATGATTAGATTCAGGTTGTACATCTTTAGCAGAAATATCACAGCAATAAAGCTGCCATCTACTCAGTGCATCCAGGAAGGACCTTTATTATAAAATTGGCACATGATTCCAATTTGTCCCCTTTCTGATGATGTTTATTTTAGTAACTTCATTAAAATGCCATCTGCCAGGCTCCTATGTAAAGTTACTCTTTTTTTCTCGGTAATAAGTATTTTCTGGAGAGGCATGTTGAAACAATATAAAATCCCATTTTTCACATCCACTTCTAGCCATGAGGGAATTACAGGGACCAGATTTATCCTACTGTCTTAAACAGTAACAAAAAATCCACTGAGGAATAGGACACAGCAGTTTGCGGACACTGGAGGCTGGGCACCGCCAGGTATGGTGCCCTGAGTGGGGGAAGTGAATGAGGTGAGTGAACCCCAGGAATGCCCCCGCTTACCCCCTGGAGTGTTCAGGCCTCAGCGCTGGGAGGGAGACAAGACTGAGCTTGCAATTGTGTTGAGGTTGAGGATTTGGGGAGGTCAAGGTGGCAAGAATTAACAGGAGAAAGACCAGAGAGGAGAAGACAATGCAGAGGACCCTCCTGGGGCTTCAGCAGGCATGTAAGGAGACCACCTGAGGCCAAACAAAGAGCCGCCGTAGAGGTGCAGGCAGGACAATCTGTGCAACACACAGGGATGGGGATAGTTCATGTTCCCAACAGCCAGAGTGGAGAAATCTAATGATACGTGGTGTTAGACAGGGTTCCCAGAACGGCTCATCTCAGTGCAGGGGCTGGCTTAGTCCGGGCTAAAGGCTGCACCAGCTGGTCCCACCTAGCAAAGCCTCCAAGAAAGCCCTGCAAGATCAAACTGGAACTTAGCAATGTCCTAGAATAAAGCACAGAAATACTTGAAAGAATACAAAAAATCAAAAACCCTGCAGCCTGCAATTTAAAAGTCACCGTGCCCAGCATCTAGTCAATAATTGCTAGAGTTTCAAAAAAGTAGGAACATATGAGCCTGAAGGAGGAGAAAAATGCATTCAAAACTGATGGAAATGGCACAGATGATGGAGACCTTGGCATTAGAAAGACAATTATAAATACCTATCATGTGTTCCAGGTGGCGGAGGAGCAGGACAGGAACCATGGAAATAGGGTTCAAAGACCCAAATATAGTTTCCGCAGATGGACACTATCCTGTTCCTCACCCAACCTTCAATTCATTTGTCAGTATGGACCCAGTTTCCTACTTTATTTGATGGGTTATAATTTGTTGCTAACATTATTTATTTTGATACTCAAATTGTACCTGATTTGGCCAGTGGGAGCGCCTTCAAATTGTTACCTGTGCCCTTTTGACATGGCCCAGTCATTCTTTGAGTACTTCACCTTCTGATATGCAAAGTGTTCCAGCTCTGCCTGAAACCAGTCATTTTTCCAAGGAGCCCTGGTTCCGTTTAGTGGAGAACGGTTTTTAGAAGCCAAGTTCTGGGTATTGGGTGCTTTCTTATTATTGGGGTGTTACTGCTGCCAGGCCCTCCCTGTCAGAGCTAGGGAACATATCTGTATGTCTAGATTGATTGATTGATTGATGCAAACCACAAGCTTGCATCAATATTTCCAATTCTAATACACCCCACATAGGGTTCATTCTAGTTCTCAACATTTGTAACGCCTCCAACAGTGAGAAGCCTCACTCCCATGATGAATCATAGATTTGTGTATTTGAGCAGTCTCCTGTGTGTAATCCATCCCCATTGCCACCACCACTGCCCTGTGGGGACCCTCCCTCACCCCACTCAGGCTCCCACACCACACACGGGTGTAGGCCACTGTCACTCCTCCACATGGGTGTTCTCACCCTGACTGTGCTCTGACGTCCTGCACCGCCTTCCCTACCCTCAAAGGATGCCCTCCTCACCCTGGCCAGCCTCCATCATCCTTCCCAGGCCACCACAGCTCCCCCACAACTCAGCCGCCTGCCTTGCTCATAGCCATCTGAGGGCTTTGTTCTGAATGTTTTGGGAAGGAGTAGAGGAAGTGCCTTTTGATAAACAGAAGTTCATCTTATTTATGGTTTGTGTGTGTATTTAAGAAACCTTACTTTGAAAAATCATAAAAGCTTTATTTTTCATATTTAAGGCTTTAATTCAACTTTTTTATATATGGTAAGAAGTAGAGATCCAGTTTTTCTTCTTTTGAAATGAATATTTCGTATGAAATGGTTCTCCATATTATTTATTGAATAACCATATTTTTCCCACTGATGTGCAAATATCAACTTGACATACACATGTGTGTCTAATTCTGGAGCTATTAGCCTGATTTCCTGGGCTAATAATTACCACATTATCTTATTTACCATAACGTTGGAATCAGCTAGGGTCTAGTCAGGAAAACAAACCTCTCTAAGTATGTCAAGCAAGATTGGACTCAATGTGACCAAACCATGGGCAGGAAGGAAGATGCGGGAAAGTAATGGCTACCTCTCAGGTTTGCTTCTGACTTTCTGAGAGATGGGAAGATGGAGACACCACAGAAAAATCTCCGAAAAACTCAGCTGTCCCCAGTACCTAGGCCAACCAACACTTTGAGGTATTCATCCATGTTGTTGCACATTGCCATAATGTATTCTGTTGTGTAAATACACTGTCATTAGCTTACACAATAGGCGATAGTCCGTTTTCTCAAATGTTTTCTTTATAGTTACCACTTTTTATGTCCCATTTAAGAAATGTTTGCTACCTTAAGATTATGATGGTAGGTAGTCTCTTGTGTTTTTTTCTAAACAGTTTTCCTAGATTTTTCTGCCTTTTCACCTTATCTTTTATATTTATATATATAATACACCAATAATTGATTTTTTTTTTTTTTTTGAGATGGAGTCTCGCTCTGTTGCCCAGACTGGAGTGCAGCGGTGCTATCTCAGCTCACTGCAAACTCCGTCTCTCAAGTTCAATTGATTCTCCTGCCTCAGCCTCCCAAATAACTGCGACTACAGGCGCATGCCACCACACCTGGCTAATTTTTGTATTTTTAGTAGAGACAGGGTTTCACCATGTTGGCCAGGATGGTCTTGATCTCTTGACCTTGTGATCTGCCCGCCTCGGCCTCCCAAAGTGCTGGGATTACAGACATGAGCCACCGTGCCTGGCAAGAACTGGTTTTTTATGTATGGTATGATATAGAGGTAAATATTAATTTTTTAAAATGTATATTTGGCTAACCAAGCTCCATTTCTTGCAAAGTGTATTATTTCCCCACTGGACAGCACTGTCATCTTTGTTACAGGTCAGGTGACCACATATGCGTGGGTCTGCTTCAGAACTTCCTGTTGTGTTTCATTCATCTGTTTTTTTTTTTATCCTTGCACCAGTTCTACTGTCTTAATTATCATAGCTTTATACTAGAGCTTAGTTTCTGGCAATGTAACTTCTCCAGCCTTGTTGTTCTTCTAGACTGACTGCCTTGGATATACTTGGCCCTTCTGCATTTCCATATACATTTAGAATCAGCTTGTTGATTTCTGCCAAAAACAAACAAAACACTGCTGGGGCTTTTAATATCATTTATGCATAATAAAATGCAGAAATATTAAGGGTACAATTTAATGAGTTTTGGCAAATGTCTGCACCCATGTAGTCAACACTTTAGTTAAGATCTAGAACAGAGTCATCGCTCTAGAATGTTCCCTCATGCTCCTTTCCAGTCAATCCCCATTTCCTACTAGAGGCAACCACTCTTTTGAAAGATTTCTGTCATCGTAAAAGTAGGTTTCGACTATTCTAGGACTCTGTATAATTACGAACTCTTGTTTTTTTACTTATTTTGCTCAACATACAGTGTTTTATATTCACTCATGTTGGTGGGTATGTCAGTTCATTCCTTTTTGTTGTTGAGTATTCCATTGTATGACTATACCAAAATTTGTTTATCCATTTACCTGGTAATAGGCATTTTGGTTTTTTCCA
The DNA here is from genome assembly GCF_003255815.1 of Theropithecus gelada. Lineage (NCBI taxonomy): Eukaryota > Metazoa > Chordata > Mammalia > Primates > Cercopithecidae > Theropithecus > Theropithecus gelada. The sequence goes on along the minus strand of NC_037678.1, from coordinate 22,579,707 downwards.
GTTTGTGGCTGCTATTGATAAGGCAACTATGAACATTCTTGGATGAGTCTCTTTGTGGACATCTCTTGTCATTTCTCTTGAGTGAATTCTTAGGTGTAGAATTGGATTGGGTGATAGAGTGGGTGTATGTTCAATTTGATAAGAAACTATCCAGCTGTTTTCCAAGGCGGTTGCATCATTTAACACTCCCACTAACAATATGTGTGAATTCTAGTAGCTCTATATACTCATCAACATTTGATATAGTCAGTCTTTTTAATTTAGCCATTCTCAAGGTGTGAAGTGTTTTTTTCTATTGTGGTTTTAATTTGCATTCCCTGATAACTTATTAGTCTGAGCACATTTTCAGTGCTTGTTGATCATTTGTATATCTTCCTCTGTGAAGTTTTTGTTCAAATCTTTTGCCTTTATTGTTTGATGTTTTATTGTTGCAGGAGTTTTATATATATTCGAGATACAGGTCTTTTGTCAGGTAAAGGTATCACAAAAATGTAGCACACATTTTGTCTTCTAAGCTGTGCTTTCCTTTTCATTTTTCTTAACATCTTTTGAAGAGAAGACAGTTTTAATTTTGATAGATTTCCATTTATTAAATTCTTTCATGGTTAGTGCATTTCATGTCTTAAGAAATCTTTGCCCGACTCAAGATCAAAGACATATTTCCCTGCCTGAAGCTTTATAGTTTCAGCTTTTACATCTAGGTTTATGATCCACCTTGAACACATGTTTTAGTATTATTTGAGGTCATTGTTAAGGTTTATCTTTTTCTAAATGATATGTAGTTATTTTAGTGCTATTTGTTGAAAATATTCTTTCCCGCATTGAATTGCCTTGGAACCCTCTGTTGAAAATCAGTTGACTGTATGTTTGGAGTCTGTCCTCTCCACATAGTCTGGACTCTGTTCTGTCCCCTAAAATATTTGACTATATGCCAGAACCACATAGCATTTACATACTCTAAAGACATACATTAGAGTAAGAGTAAGAGTTACTTTAGAGTAAGTCTTGAAGTCATCCTCTTTTGCAAGTTTGTTTTGACTTTTCTAGATCTTTTGCATTTCTGAATAAATTTTAGATTTAACTTGTCAGTTTCTAGTGAAAAATCTGCTTTTTCTTGCTAATATTTTGATTGCAATTGTGTTGAATCTGTAGATCAATTTGGGAAGAACTAACAGCTTAACAATATTGAGTGTTCTATCCATGAACATAGTATATCTCTCTATGTTATGTCTTTAATTTTTCTCAGCATCATTTTATAGTTTTCAAAGTAGAAATCTTGCATGTCGTTTATTAAATTTATATTATATATATATTTTATCAACTTTGAGGTATAATTTACATAGTAATTTACAAATGCTCTCATTTTAAGTATACAGTTTGTGTTTTTAATAAATTCATTTATGTTTATTGATGCAATGGTAAACAGAATTGGTTTGCATTTTATTTTCCAGTATTTATTGTTAGTATATAAAAAAATTGCAATCACCATCGGATGTGATGTCTCTTCATTTTTTTTTACTCTTTTTTTACAGTAAATATCCTCTATTTCTTCATGACATTGATGTGTTGAAGCAATCAGGTCAGTGGTCTTATTGCGTTGTTTATTACAGTGGCCATTAGGCGCACATGGCCATATCCATGTACATAAAATTAACATTAAAATTTTCCTTGATCACACTAACCTCATTTTAGTTGCTCAGCAGTCAAATGTACCTAGTGGCTACTGTATTGCACAGCACAAATTTTCATTATTGCAGATAGTTCTATTGAAAAGCACTGTGTGGAGTGGTGGGGTGGCCCCACCTTCTGGATTTGCTTCACTGTTCTCTTATGGTGTTGTGTAACTCATTCAAATAATCCCTGTATTTATAGAAAATTGGAAGTTATACATATATATCCAAAAGCTTACTTACATCCAGATTAAACTTTTATTTCAAGACTACCTTAGGTGATGCTGTACCCTTTATATTGCATTACAAAGAACTAAGAATTAACCACTAGATTTTGCACGACGGATGTAGCTATTGGTCTTATGTGGGGCCAAAAACCTGATTTGAGGGGGTAGTTCAAGAAAGAAGGGAAAGAGTGGAGTTGGAGACACCAAGTATAGACCAGTTGGGAGCTTTGTATTGAAAGGAGAACAGAGAAACGGAGTGTTAACTGGATGGGGATTTAGTACTGAGTTGGAGAGCTATAGCATATTTATATGCTGGTAGGAATGATTCATCTGAGAGGGAAAGCCTGACAATGCAGGAGAGAGACAGGAGGATTATTAAAGCACTGGTCCTCAATAGGCAAGGGACAGTGAGTGGGTCTGGGCTAGTGGACGTGTTGGCCATGGAGAGGGACCCAGAGGCTCTGCCCACAATAATAGGAGGGAAGGCAGAGCATAAGCTGCTAAGAAGGGATATGGGACTTCTCTGTTTATTTCATGTCATACTGTCCAAGACTGTACAGTACTGTAGTGGCCTTCACTGTAAGGCCCCAGACCTTCATGCGTGCACTTTTATGACCTACGTATAGCTCTTCTTCCTTTGCTGGCATTTCTGTCTCAGTTTGCCAGACTCTACAGCCTTCCTCCCCACCCCATTTCTAACTTGCTTCTATTTATGCCATAGATTCAAACATCCACAACTAAGGCCATGAAATTACAAAAGAAAAAAAAAAAAGACTGCCATGTAAGTTACCCTAACTTGGAAGTAGCTAATCCTGAAACTAGCATGGCCTGCAACTTGGCTACTTTGGGGACTTTCTTGGTCTCCCTCCTAGTGTCTTTGCATCTGTTCTGTCTTCGTCTTCGCTTCTCCTCTCTCTGCTTATGCGTGGCTTTTGCACCTGTGTCACCCTGGGCTGCTCGTGATCATGGTGGTCCACTGACCTCAGTTTACATCACCAGCTTTTGGGTCTTGCTTCAGCTGCAAAGACCGGATCTTGTCAAGATGTTCTGGATTGAATTCATGTGAAAAGGAATCTGGTTGGCCAGTTCATGGGGCACGGGGGCGGTTTTCTGACCTGTCACAGGGTCAGAAACAGCCGTGCAGGCTGTTTCCTGCTCTTGCCTAGTCAGCTGCAGCTGGGGGAGTAGAGTCCTCCAGTAGGAAACACAACTGCTTGGGTTCACAGCTCCCTAGGCTGGGCTGAGGCAGTTCTAGGGAGGGATGGTGAGTGGGTGGGTAGGGGCACAGTGGTGGTGTTTTCATTCACCAAGCTGTTTAAATTGTATCATGAAGACAATGGCATGTAAGTGAAGTGCATAAGCTGTATTTTATTGACTTGTTTTTCTCTTTTTTTTTTTTTGGAAACACGGTCTTGCTCTGTCACCCAGTCTGGGGTGTGATGGCATCATCATGGCTCACTGCAGCCTTAACCTCCCAGGCTCTAGTGATCCTCCCACCTAAAAGCCTCCCAAGTAGCTGGGACTACAGGAGCAGGCTACCATGCCTGGCTTATTTTTGTATTTTTTGTGGAGACAGAGTTTCACCATGTTGCCCAGTCTGGTCTCGAACTCCTGGGCTCAAGCAATTCCCCGCTTTTTGGCCTCCCAAAGTTCTGAGATTAAGGTGTGAGCCATTGTGCTTGGCCTGTTTTATGGACTTTCTAACACCTGTTTTAACTTTCTGCTTATTTTTTATTGGCTGCATTCTACTTATAAACTCTGCGCAAATATTTGTGGAATGAATGGCTTTTGAAATAATAGATAAGAACTGCCTTTTTCATTTTGACCACATATTAATTTTATCTTTTGCATTTTTGGTTTAGAATGAAATGGCTATACTTTAAGAAGATCTGTACAGGGGGAAAAAAAAAATTAGACTGTTGGCAAAATGCTGCCAGGCAAATCAGAATTCAAATTCCTTTACCTATCTTAATTAACTAAAAGTCTAAAAGTATAGACTTTGAGTTCTGCTTCTGGGATTTAAAGCTTAAAACTTTTTCTTTTAAGTAAATATATTGACAATATTTATATACTTAAGAATATTATTATTCCCTGAAGCCCAAATGCATAATTGCTACAAATTTAATAAATATCTTGAGATTGGATGAAATGCATTTGAAAAGCAAAATGTTTCCTTAATGCCAATGTGTCCCTTTAATGTGTTTGGCTCCAGATGTTTGGCCTCATTTGCTGGAGTGGATGCAGCATTAGCCTGTCAGTTCCCTGCTGTTTGCCATTATTTAGGAGTATTAGAGGCTGTAAGCATGCATGCTCATTGGGAAAGTTAGAGAAAGGCTTTAAATAGAGGAAGGTACCGAGCTGCGGCCCCTGTCCAGAACATCTAAGGTTAAAAGCAAGACAACAAAGTGACTATAAATCAAGCATTAGAATCCTAAAAGTAGCTGCAATAGCTAAGAGCAGTCCTACTTGTAACCATCTTTCGTATTAGCTGTCAACTCAGATCCTGAAGCACAGAATCAAATCTTCATTAAGGGCCATTCTCTCCTTCAAAGGACGTGTCCAACAAAATATGTATTCTACAGTGGAATATACAAATTCTTTAGCAGTAACAGGGAACATAAATTGGATTTCCTAAAGAATTGGGGCCCACACTATTGTGCTCATAAATCCTTGCATTATGCCTCATTAACCTTTCATACTTAGATGTAATCTGTAGATGATTGTATTATACTAAAGTAAAAGTCTACTTTAACACCAATGGCAGGGTATAGTTCTTATACTGTGTCTTAAGAAATGGTAGAACCACTTGGAATTCCCTTTACATTGACATACAAATTTTATTTTCTTATAATGGGAAGATAATAGATTTTGCCTCTTGTATAATTATAGTATAAACCATAGAACTCATCCACCCCAGTTCTCAGGGTCAAAATGTTCTCCAGAATTTCATGCCTAATATAAGGTTTTCTGCATATGAATGTGTTTATAGGTATCCCTTTAGGGCCAGAGCTCTGGTCTCTTAGGAATACCAGTTTTGTGTATATTAGCAAAGACCAACACTCCCAAGTCACTAACACATAGATCTACTTTTCAGTTTGTGTTTTCTTAGGTTTCAAATACAGAGGTTTGCTGGGGGGGTGTGGTGCGTGCCTGAGGTCTCAGCTGATCCAGGAGGCTGAGGCAAGAGGATTGCTTGAGCCAAGGAGTTTGAGGTCAGCCTAGGCCACATAGTGAGAGCCCCATATCTAAAAGTAAATAAATAATAAAATAAAATGAAATGCAGAGATTTAATGGCCAATATTTTCTTTAGGATTTTTATGTCTAGGTTCACACATGGAATGGTCCTATTGTTTTCCTATACTATTCATTGGTTTCAGAATTAAGGATGTCATCTATGAAATGATTTGGACATTGTTTTATATTTTCTAAACAGTTCATTTTGAAAAGAGAGACTAACTGAAAAAAACTCCTAAAAGTTTGGTGAAATACACATAAAACCACTTGGGCCTGCTATTTTTTGGAGAGTTGGATGAGGGCAAAAATAAGGCTAAAATGATTACCATTTTAGTTTAAGTTTCTTTTCCTTCTTACATCAATTTTGGCATTTTATCTTTTTTCAAAACTTTTAATATCTTTTTCTAAAAGTTTGTATAATCTAATTATTGTGTAATGGCTATATTTTTCACTTGTTCTTAAATTTTTTATGAAGTAGTTCAGATATATAAACGAATTGTAAGTCACAGTCGCCCACATCCCGCTCCTGACGCTAATTCTACCGCCTTTGAGAATTTGACGCTAATACCACTCCGCCTCAAATCACTCACTTTAACGCTAATACCACTCCGCCTTTGAGAGCCCTCATTCCCAGCATTTCTAGATACCTCCACTGCATGTATGCACCTGGACCCTGAAAGGCGATATTTTGTACATTCATATATATTGGCATAAAATCGTTCGTAGCGTTTTCTTATTCTTTGATCTCGGCTGCATCTTTAGTTATAGCCCATTTTCCTTCCTTTTCCCTCTTTCTGACTCAAACGCACGCACGCACCCCCACACACATGCGCATACACGATTACTGTTCCTAGAAATCAGTGTAGTTGTCTTTTTGGCAAACTTTGCCCTTCTTAAACTTCTATATTGTCTTCTTTTATTTCTTCTATATTGTCTTCTTTTATTTCTGGCCTTTCTTATTTCCTCTTTTATTTTCTGTGTTATTCTTTTTCTAACTTCTTGGTCACCTAGCTCAGTAAGTAGTTTTTGTTCTTTCCTAGCATACCTCGGTACTCTAGTGTCACAGCACCAGTGTCCTTCTTGGTCGCTTGGGGTTCTTGTAGTTACATAATTTAAATATTACCCTTGAATATAAACATTTAGGGCTATACATCTTTCTTTAATATGTTGTATTCTACTAGTTTTATGGAATTATAATTTTATTCTTTACACATATAATGTATACATTTTCTGAAAATACCATGTACGCAGAAATAAAAATAATTGTAATTTTATTTTATTGGGTGAAAGTGATAGTGTTTCTAATCCACTGTGCAAATTCTAGGCGAGTATAGAAAAAATAAACACCACTGTCCTGTAGGTCTGGAGGTATCCATCTGTTTTGATATGTTGTATTTTCCCATTTCTATTTTGAGTTCTTCCATGGGTTGTCTGCTATGTGGTCCATTTTAAAATGTCTAAGTGATTGGCTGCTTTTTAGTTATCCTCTTGTTATTGATGCCTGACTTAATTGTATTGTGCTCTGATTATGTGGTAGTAATTCTTCAATATTTGCTGAGACTTGCTATGTGGCCTGTGCATGGTCTATTTTCATGAAATATTCCATGTGTGCAAGTGAAGACAGTGGATTCACTATCCGAGACTGGGTTCTCCTTAACTGCATTTCAGAAGCCTGTTCACAGAGTTGTTTAAACCTGCCACATGCTTTCTAACTTTTCGTCTGCTTGATCTATCAATTATTGAGAGTACTGGCTTAAAACCTCCCATTATGATAATGTTTTTTCAGACTTGTAAAACAAATTTTCTTCATGAATTTGGAGGCTATATAGTTAGCTGCATACAAATTTAGAATTTTGCCCTTTTGCTAAGTTTATCATTAGGAGGTGGATCTTGGTTTTTATTAGTGCCTCTTATTTTAATATCTAGTTTGCCAAGCCTTTTACTATCAGCCATTTGGGGCCCTTATGCTTTGGTGATTTTCTTTTCAAATAGCATATAGCTTTTTAAAGAGCATGTGGCTTATTGCCATCATCTGTCAATCTACTGCTTAATTTATTAGTTCACCTACATTTATAATGATTACTGATATTTTTCTTTTGTCTTTTTTTATTTTAATTTTTGTGGGAACATAGTAGATGTATATATTTATGGGGCATGTGAGATGTTTTGATCCAGGCGGGCAATGCATAATAATCACATCGTGGAGAAGGGGTGTCCATCCCCTCAAGCATTTATCCTTTGTGTTACTAACAATCCAATTATACTTTTAGTTATTTGAAAATGTACAAGTTCATCTTATATTTGTCCTTTTAGATGGTTTTTGTTGTTCCTTCCTTTTTCTTTTTTTTTTTTTTTTTTTGAGACGCAGTCTCGCTCTGTCACCCTGGCTGGAGAGCAGTGGCCGGATCTCCGCTCACTGCAAGCTCCGCCTCCCGCGTTCACGCCATTCTCCTGCCTCAGCCTCCCGAGTAGCTGGGACTACAGGCGCCCGCCACCTCGCCCGGCTAGTTTTTTTGTATTTCTTAGTAGAGACGGGGTTTCACCGTGTTAGCCAGGATGGTCTCGATCTCCTGACCTCGTGATCCGCCCGTCTCGGCCTCCCAAAGTGCTGGGATTACAGGCTTGAGCCACCGCGCCCGGCCTGTTCCTTCCTTTTTCTATTCCTTTTCATCAACTAGGGTTTTATAAAATGAATCTGTTTCTCTTCCACTAACTAGTTTGGAAGTATAACCCTCTACTTCGATTTGTGTGTGGAACTACATATATTTAGCTTACTCTAAAAGTAATCTACAATTTGTTCCTAAACTTACAGCACTTTAACTCCCTTGTTTTACATATTATTGTCTGGTATTTCTTGTTATCCAAATGAGACATTACTCTTTTTATAAAGGCAATATTTGTGTTCATTTATTCACATTTACCCAGTTCTTCACTATTCCTTCCTGCTTCTTACACTTTTGCATATAGAATTATCTTCCTTCTTTCTGAAATACTACCTTGGAAGTTTCGTTAGATGATATAGGGATCTGGTGGTGATTAACTGTTTTTGTTTGTTGAAATATGTATTCAACTGTAGAACTTTCTGGCCCTCCAACTATTAGTAGCATCTAAATCACCCCCCACCGACAGTGTCCCCAGACCAGAGACGTGCGGGACAGCTCTGCTGCATGCACGGTTGTGCTCTCTGCTTGGTGGATGTGAGGCTATGGTGTAGACATGGGGATAAAACTAGAGAGATACGTGCTCAGTAATGACACACGGCCACTCCATGTGCTGCAAAGATATCTAGACAGTGTGGAAAGGGTGAGAAAGTGATCCAGATACAGCACTTAAAACCGAGAGAACTCATGCTTTAATAGACACTGAAAATCACAAAGGAGCAAGGCCAAGTGCCTTAGCAATCTCAATAAAAATATGAAGTTCTTTTTACATGGTAAATTTCATAATATAAAAAGTTTAATGTCTGGAAACCGTGTAATTTACAAAAAAAGTCCACGTAGGCCAAAGATGGCTAACACTGCATATAAGGAACGTGAATGCCACTGGGAAGGTATCTGAGGAGGGGCGGGACCACAGGTGTCCTGACAGGAAACATCTTTGAAGGATGTGGCACAAACAAGGGCCCAGTTCACAAACCAAAGGTACACTCAGATAGAACAGCAGAATAGGTGATGAAAATTATACAGTTTCCACTTGTTGCCTACTTACTGAAAGCAAACCAGATTATTGCATGGCATTTTTCCAACCTGAACTGAAATTCTCAAGGCTACAGTTTTTTTTGTGGGTCTGCAAGTGTGTGTGGCGGGGAGGTGGCGGGATCGGCATGGCCGGGACTGGCTGCAGTGATCATGTGCTGGAGGTCACTGGGTTGGAGAAAGCAGGATCAGGACAGCGTGGGTGGCACCTTCGTCTCCTGCTAAAACCCAGCAAGTTTCAGTGTGGACCGTGAATTTTTAAAAAATGGAATGGAGGTGAAAACTATTTCATTTTGTGCTGCACATCAGTGTGGCTCAAAATGTAAGTTTTAGTAGCAATTTTTCTCTTGGTATTTTGACTTAATTAAAAAATCAAATTAGTTGAGTCATTTACTGGAGAGAATTAAGAAAGCTTTGACTCCCTTGCTCTGTGGTCCTGCTGAGGTTTCTAAGAGAGGGGAGTTGTACGGCTTATCGTCATTGTATTTACATCTGATGGAGTAGCAGAGGGTGGGACATGCCAGTTTAAATATATGCAATGCTTTCTGCAAATGGTAAGCCAAAAATTGTTTTGTAAATATTACCCACATCCATGGACTCCTCCCAAGTGGGACAAAGAACCAAGGGCTATGCAGGAGGCATTTGCTTCATCCACGTGGCCCTTACATACCCGGGCTTCCCGGACGCCAGTCAGTCTATCCACTACCTGACTTGCTCTTCCTAGACTGGAGAAACAAAACATTATTCCATTTTCTGTCATCTATACCAGGAGTCAGCAAACTTATTAAAAGGCCAGGTATTGGCCGGGTGCGGTAGCTCACACCTGTAATCCCAGCACTTTGGGAGGCCGAGGCGGGTGGATCACCTGAGGTCATGAGTTCGAGACCAGCCTGGCCAACATGGTGAAACCCCATCTCTACTAAAAATATAAAAATTAGCAGGTCATGGTAGTGGGTGCCTGTAATCCCAGCTACTCAGGAGGCTGAGGCAGGGAGAATCGCTTGAACCCAGGAGGAAGAGGTTGCAGTGAGCCGAAATTGCGCCATTGCACTCTAGCCTGGGCGACAGAGTGAGACTCTGTCTCAAAAAAAAAAAAAAAAAAAAAAGCCAGGTATTAAATATTTTATGTGGTGTGGGCCAAAGGCAAAATCAAGAATATTATGTAATTACTTATATAACCCTTTAAAAAGGTAACTTAGCTCATGGCTGTGAAAAACCATACCGCTGACCAGACTTAGCCTGTGGGTCATAGTTGCCAACTCCTGATGTACACAAAGAAATCTTGGTGAATTACGCAATTTCCCTTAATTCTAAGTGCATACTTTTTTCAGTGTAGCCTGAAACGTTCACTTTGATTTTATGATTTTACATCCGTTTTACTCATATAGGAACACCAAGACGGACATACACATAAAGTGGCGGTGACTCTACAGTGGCCTCTAGACTGGTCTATCATTTTATCACTTTTGTTTTCCCTTCCTTGAAACTTATATCTAAGACAGAATAAAATCACATAAACCATTTGGCTCTTCAATATGAAACCTAAAACAATAATGTACATGGGACTAAAACCAGGTTAGAGTCCATGAGTCCTCCTAACTGGCTCAATAACCACAGGAAGTGGCAGGGTGGTGGGGGTGTTTGCTAGAGAGGGGCAAGTAGGGCGGCACCCTTCCCCTCACGGAAGGAGAGCACAGACCCCAGAGCTTTACTCCAGGGATCCTTGGCACTTGGGAAAGAAAGAGGCTGAGAGATTTGCTAAGAGAGGGACAGCCTAACCATCTGCATATGGATTTAGAAACTTGAGGTTTACTTTTCATTGTTAAGAACCTGATTTTGCTGTCTAATGCACAGAGCTATAAATTTGGTCTTCACTTGCTACACTAGTACTTTTATTACCATTTTTTCCCCTACTAACATAAAGAAACCCTCATAATTGCTGGCTGCTTTATAAAGTACTTTGCTTTCAGTGTTGGGATCAGGGCTAGAATGTGACATGCTTATTGTTGCCTTTTGTCAACATGGCTGCTGGTTAAATTAAAAACCCCTAGGATGGAGCTCAGGAGAACACAGACTGGATAAATATTCTTCTTATTTTCAGAGGAGTACACTGAGGAACAGGTGAGACTGTCAGTGTATGCTCAGAAGCTGAGATCCCACCCATGGTTAAAACCCCCACTTGGGGATCCTGAGGTCAGTGCCCCCTGCCAGGCCCCTCAGGTCTGCTCCATGTGCTGCTGGTGGCCCAGGCCAGGTGGCCGCCCACCTTCATGAGGAACCCCGTAGTGAGGTGGGTAGGATTTTTATTTTAGAATTACCTGAAAGATACTTATCTAAATTCTCCAACTAAGTACTAATACGACTTTCAGCATTTCTTTTATTAAAATAAATTAATGGTTACCCCTAAATAGATGATTCCCTTGTCTTGCCTCAAGCTGGCAACAATTTAAGTTACCGTCAGAGCTGTAGGAAAAGAAGTCCACCTTCACTTTTTAAGATGTATCTCTTTCTCCCTGGTTGGCCATAATCCGGGATGGCCCTACTGCTTAGGATCTGGACGTGTGGCTTCAGTGGTGGGGGAGGGGCCAGTCCTTCAGACAGTAGGAGCACAGGAGGCTGGCCAGGGCCAAGGTGAGGGTTTTGGGGGGCAGCTCACAGAGGCAGGTGCTGGAATTGTGGGGACCTGGCAACAGATTTATATATAAGACAACTGAGGGACCTGGAGTTGGGAAAAGAGAATAAAATTCAACAGCTAATAAAAGGGAACAGGAGCTGGAAGGCGGGATAAATCTAGTTAGCCTTGGAAATTTTTTTTTTTTTTTTTTTTTTTTGCTTATAAGGAAACTGAGTCATTTCAATCTTTCCTTCCAAACTTGATAATTACTTATTGATGACTATTCAAAATTTGACATTTTAAAAAACTTTTTGAGCTTTTAAAAATAATAGCTATAAATGCAAAGTACTATTGATAATAAAACCAAGTTGTTTATCCATATACAAAAAAAGTCAATACTGTTTTAAAAGCACAAAGTTGCATTTTAAATCACAATTGCATAGTTCTAAAATGCCTGGATAAAAGTTACATAATTTTTTTTTAAGAAAATTCAAGTTTGGTTGACAGCGGGACCCAAAGGACATTTGCAGAGGAGAGTTCAGAATGGAAGCGCTGTTTCAATGTGAATTATTGCATTGTTGCTGAGATATTACACTATCATGAGACCAAAATTGCTACAATTTAATTACAAATCATTGGCATTTTAAAAACCATTATTCCATTTTTGGCTAATATAACACTTTCCTGTAGAATTCAACTGAGAGAAATTTCATATATCCCACCCCCAACCAGCACCCGAAAGCCTTAGAAAAAGCTCTATTTGTATTTCTGTGTATAAAAGGTACTGCATATATACCTCTTAGCAAAATATGTGCTCCCTTTCCTCTCCCTGCCCCAGAACCATGATCATTTTTGTACAAAATCCTGGTGAAGAATTATATCAAAGATGAGAAGCAGGGAGTTCAAAGGTAAACATTTGGTGAAGTGTATAGGAAATTCCATGAGCCTCCTGTACCAGCCCCATAGAAGTCCTGGCTTTTGGTGAATGTGGCCCAGAAAAGCCACCAGTGTGTGTGACAGCCTTTGGACGTGGTCATGCCCCTTGCCCGGAGAGCACAGCATCACGAGGGTGCTGGTGGCTGTGAGGGGACTGCACTCGGAACGGCTGAAGCAAACGCCAGGCCCCCATCTGCCGGCTGCTCAGAGTCAGTGGGTATAAAAGATGCTTTAGCATTTGGAAGAAGGGAAAAATCTTCCTGGGGACAGGAACTTGTAGCCATTTCCAGAAGGCAGTCTCAAAGGGCGTGCGGGGGCTGCAGCGGGAGGGCCGGCGGGCAGCGGCAGTGCGCCCAGTGAGGTGGTCTCGGTGCGCCAGTGTCCGTTGGGAGGGGCTTTTGGTGGAGCTCCCTCATGCTGCTGCAGGGACAGCTCCTTCAGTTCAAGCTTATCCACTCCCTCCTCCTTCTTATTGTGCCGTGGTGACAAATTCAACAGACTGAGGACATCTCTCTTAGAAGTCATCGTGCCAGGAGCCCCCCGGAAGATCTTCATTGGCCCTGTGGAATGCTGGGGTGTGCTCTGCCAGAACATCTTCAGGTTATGGACAGCCTGCACCTTTTCATCAATGGCTGCCATTTTCAGTTTGTCTATGTCAGGAGCGTCTGCTGGACTCGAGCGAGCGGATCCAGCTGAGGAGTAGGAGAGAGCTGGGGAAGGTGCACTGCCAGCAGGAGACTGGTGGCCGGAGCTTGGGGACATGTTCCTTGGTGATTTGGAAATGTGAGCGCTGTAAGGAGAGCTGGGGTACTTCAGTTTAAAGAGAGGCTGGTCCAGCTGGGAAGTCTGTGAGTCGGAGCCGGGTGATGGCCGGCCACTGTTCTGGCTTGGGCTGTCTTTGATGGACGTCTCCGAGGTGGTGGGGCTGCTATATCCAGAACTCACCTTGGGCAGGGAGGAGCTCCTGGCTGGGGGCTTTGGTTTAACAGTGACTGGCGATGGCTGACTCTTCTGATGGGAGAGGACAGGCCTGCTGAACGCGCTGGTTTCTGATGCTCTGAAGACGGCAGCGCTGCTGGGCGCCTGAACGCCGTCTTCAGGGTTATTACTCTTGCTCACCTGGCCGCCGCTCCTCTGAAGACGCTCCACCGCAATGAGATGACTCTGTGTCTCCTCTAGAATTTTCTGGGCTAATTCTTGTGGATCAAGTTTTGGATTGCTTTCTTCTTGGGATTTCACGGTACTGTCCGTTTCTGTGCTAGACTGGTCTGATTCTCCTGTATCTGAGCTTGCTAGTTTTCCCACCTTTTGGAAGGGTGAGTTGGGGCTGGGAATCAGAGTCATTTTCACTGGAGAATTTGGAGTGCTGATGCTCCCTTTGGAGCTCACTGAGACTCTCAAGCCTCCGGCTGTCCCAGGTCGGGGTTGTTTGTGGTCTGGTGAGAAGCACATATTTTGGTTTTCTTGGTAGGTCGCCAAGGGCTCGTTACTGATGATAGAAAACCCTTCATATTCTTCTTCATCTTTGTTGCCTGCAGGGCGGGTCTGGGGAGGCAGCTGGCTCCGAGGCAGGGTGGATCTCTGCAGGTAAGCGTTCTTGGACCGGTCATTGTCCTGTCGTCCTCCGGGGCCTCCACCCTCTGATCCACCCTCAGGTTTGGAGACAAAGCTCATTGAGGAGGCAATGGAGCTCAGACTGTACACAGAGATGGCGTCTGAGGCAATGCTGTCGGCACCGGTGGGAGAGAAGGGGGGGTGCTGGTAGCCCAAGGGCAGAGCATTGGAAACAGACTGAGCAGAAGCAAGAGACTCCAGGGAGGAGGAGCTGTCGAGGCTGAGGCGCTTGGGTAGCTCAGTAGAATCTAAGCACAAAACACAAAGGCCCAAAGGGCAATTAGAATTCTATATGGTTTTGATTTTTTTTTTCCAAAATTTACAACATCCTTATATGCATAGAAGCTAGCAAAGAATTATGCAAGAGCTACTTATATACACCACTTGAATTAATCTTACAATCCTCAAAAACATGGTCCTGTTAGAAAAAGTAAATCTAACATAGGGACAAAATCACTCTAGGAGAGCTCACAGCCACACCCACACCCCCCCAGACCCCCACCACCATGGCCCATCTCCACTCTGCTCCCTGTCACATGTGGGGTCAGGGTAAGCAACACGACCTTGTATCCACCTTCCTCTGAGGAGGGCTGGCTGTGCTCCTGGGGTGGGGGCCCTTTGCTCAGCTGGGGCATGTGAGCAGTCTGTGACATCTCCTGCCCTCCTTTCCAGCTCCATCCCAGCAAGTCCCTCTGGCATCATCTACATTCGCTCTCCACACTGCTTCTCCCCCATTCTCTCAACTTACTCCATTCAGGTTTTTGTCCCTGTCATTCTTATAAAGTCGCCAATGAGGTCCACAGTGCCAAATCCAGAGTCCGTTGCTCAGTTCTGCAGTGGGATACACCCTGCCCTCACCACCCCCTCCCTCCTCCATAGGCCCCTCCTCATCCTTGTCACTCTGAGACCTGGAATGCCCACAGGACACAATCCTCTTCCCCTCTGACCCTCACGCACCCCGGGTGACGCCATGCACGTTTCTGTCTCCATGCAGACCTCTCCCTGAACTCCAAACTCACATACCATCTGCCTGCATGGGTGCCTAATGGATATCCCCAAACTGAATGTGTCCCAGATAGAACTCAAGACCATTCCTCCTGCCACTTTCCCGACCTCAGCAGAGGGCAATCCCATTTTGGCAGTTCTTCCAAAAAAAAAAACCAGGATATCACTGTGACCCATCTGTCATGACCTTCAGCAGACCCCGTTGGTTCCACCTGCAAACCATAACCACCTCCCAAGCCAGCATTTGTTCTTCCCACTGTAGCCAGCTCGGCCCTTAAGAACATCAGTCAGGCTGGGTGTGTCCCCAGAGCCTGGAAATCTCCTCCCGGGCCCACGTGACCTGAGGGTCTACTCCCATCAGGCCCTGTGGCCCCACAGAAGACAGGCACACCTGTCGCCACGTTCCCGTCTGCTTTGCTGCCACCCTCTTGCTTTCCAGTCCCTTGCCCTGCTTGAGCACTTGCCAGCACCTCGTACATTCCAAGTGCCATGAGAGCAGGGAGTTTTTGTTTCCTGCTCCTGAACAGTCCCTAACTGTTCCCTAACATCACAAAAAATGTTTATTCACTTTTCTTCTGCTTCCCAAAATGTATGTGCTGGTGTTGGCCCCCAGGGAGAGCGTGGCAGGCCCTGGTGGAGAGCTGGTCTGAGGGCAGGCTCTTACCAAATAGAGACAGCAGGGACTGCAGCGCGAAGTGCACAGTCCGTCGATTAGCTTGCTTCCCGGTTTTCAGGATTACTTCCTCCTGACCAACTTCACAGAGATCAAAACCTAAAGGAACAAAGAAGATAAGCATCTGCTTCCTTTGGGAAGATTCCAGATCTTGAACAGGAGCGCTGTAGGGCTCCTTGTGCAACTTCATGGAGTGCCTGCAAGGCCCTTCAGGAAGCATTTGGGCCTGGGGCTTCCCCTGTCTGCACAGAGGTTGGTCATGTGGCAGAGGGGTCGGGCTGCCCCACCCGGAACATCCACTCTACACAGCCCCCATTTGGCATGTGTGTGGCTCTCACTGCCTGGCTCTTCTCTGTCCCTTCATGGAAAGCACTATGGACCAGAACTGAGTAAGGCTCACTCACATGCTTTTTTCTATTTTTTTCACAGAAGTACAGTCTATATAAAGACTGTCCAGGACAAAAACTGGCCACTCCATTCAGCATTGAGAGCAGTATTTACAGCTGGTGCATGGTAAGGTGAAGTTTCTCAAGGGCAAAGACAATGCCTTCATGCATGTTCAGTGTCTGCCCCCGTGGGCTTTGAAATGAGTGCCGACAAGGGGAATCTGCAGTGACTTCTCTGCCTCTGCCAAAGCCCAGGGGTGCTGCTCCCTAATTCTAAGGATTCTAATGAGACTCAGAGCAGGTGTAACACAGGGCGTGGAGCTTCCTGAGCAAGCTGGCTAACAAGCTGTGGACGATTAAGAGACATTATAGGGACACCAGCAAGTATGTCTCCCTGGGGAGAAGCCAAGCGCAGATGCTATGGCCACAGATGATGTGGTTTGGCCCTGTGTCCCCACCCAGATCTCATCTTAAATTGTAATCCCTGGATGTTAAGGGGAGACCTGGTGGGAGGTGATTGGATCGGTTCATGATAGGGAGTTCTCACGAGATCTGGTTGTTTGATAAGTGTCTGGCATTTCTCCTGTGCTGTCTCTCCTGCCACCTTGTGAAGAAAGTGCCTGCTTCTCCTTCGCCTTCTGCCATGATTGTAAGTTTCCTGAGGCTTCCCTAGCAATGCAGAACTGTGAGTCAATTAAACCTTTCTTTATGAATTACCCAGTCTCGGGTAGTATCTTTATACCAATGTAAGAACAGACTAATACAGATGGGGACCACAAAGCAAGAATTTAAGGCCTGAAGAGTCTTCAGCATTGAAAATTTTCACTCAGGATCCCTAGTCCCTGGTCCCTGGGTAGATCACTGAGCTCCCCTTAAAACAATGCAAAGTGCTGGGTACCTACAATGCCACACCCTCTCCTCTGACCTCACAATGATAAAGTAAAGGGGCCTGTAGTACACGATGCTACTGTCAGCATGCTGTGCGTGTCATGACTCAGCCACAGCACATTCACCAAAGGAGAAACCCCTCCCTCTCTCGTCTGCCTAGCCAGCCAGCCTTTTTACTTGTACTCGGAGATTTGGAGACTATCATTCCCTTAGGAATTAGGTTCACTAGAGGAGCATTCTGGTCTCTATGGGACGTTTTCCTCTCTGAATTTGAAAGTAGATAGCCCCTGAAAGCAACAGGAAGACATGCTCAGAGAACTCAGCATTAAAAACAAATAATGAGGCCGGGCGCGGTGGCTCAAGCCTGTAATCCCAGCACTTTCGGAGGCCGAGACGGGTGGATCACGAGGTCAGGAGATCGAGACCATCCTGGCTAACACGGTGAAACCCCGTCTCTATTAAGAAATACAAAAAACTAGCCGGGCGAGGTGGTGGGCGCCTGTAGTCCCAGCTACTCGGGAGGCTGAGGCAGGAGAATGGCGTGAACCCGGGAGGCGGAGCTTGCAGTGAGCCGAGATCCGGCCACTGCACTCCAGCCTGGGCGACAGAGTGAGACTCCATCTCAAAAAAAAAAAAAAAACAAATAATGAATAGTATCAATGTAATGCTTGCATGAGAAACCTCTACTTTTACCAAAATGATTGAAATGGGGTTGCTGAGAACTGGGTCCTCGCCATCTCTGGCAGCCCACGCTGGGTTGTGAAGGTGTGTGCTTACTGCTGAGGACTGGAAAGGGGGCATTTCTTGGAGCCTTGGAGCCCTGGGAGCGAGCCAGCCACCTCTCTCCAGATGACAGGCCTGCCAGACACCACTGTCCTCCCCGAGCTGTAGTCAAAAGGCCGTAAAGGTCGCAAATGCATGCAGGCTGACTCGCCCCTTGAGTATCAGTGGCTCTTGGAAAATACGGAGAATAACTGGAACATTGACTAACATCTCCCATAATCCCAACACCAGAGACAACCCGTGTTAAGATTTTCCATGTTTCCTTCTGTACTATTCTTGATGTATCTGGCAAAGGGACCTCAAAAGCAGCAAGTGTGCAGAGGAGGAAGGCTGGCTCCACCACGCCCACACCAAAGAGAAGCTCAGGCTCCACGAGGAAGAGAGCTTTTCCTTTATAAAGCGAGCTCTTGGCCAGATGCGGTGGCTCACGCCTGTAATCCCAACACTTTGGGAGGCTGAGGCAGGCAGATCACTTGAGCTCAGGAGATGGAGAACAGCCTGGGTACCATGGCAAACCCCTGTGTCTACAAAAAATACAAAAATTAGCTGGGCGTGGGTGGTGCATGCCTGAAGTCCCAGCTACTTGTGAGGCGGAGATTGCAGTGAGCTGAGCTTGTGCCACTGCACTCCAGCACCCCAGCCTGGGTAATAGAGTAAGACTGTCTCCAAAAAAAAAAAAAATGTTGTGGTTGTGCCTTCGTCTTGCGGACTTACTTGTGGCAATGCCCCCAAGGCTTGCCCTACAGCTTCTCACAGAAGTGACAAGAGAAGCATCCGGATGGGAACCTGACCCTTCTCAGTCTAGCCTCCATCTGCTGCTGCCTACATAGATATTTACTATGTTTATGCCAGGAAAATGATGCTTTAAACCCACAGAAGAAAAGCATGTAGGCCAGGAGTGGTGGCTCACGCCTGAATCCCAGCACTCTGGGAAGCTGCATGGAAGGGCTGCTTGAACCCAGGAGTTTAAGACCATCCTGGGCAACATGGTGAAACCCCATCTCTACAAAAAAAGTTAGAAAAAAATTAAAAACCAAGTAATGCAACCTGTAAAGGATGCCAAGCTTCTAATCCAAGGGGATTCAGATCCACCCGCCTCGGCCTCCCAAAGCGCTGGGATTACAGGCGTGAGCCACCGCGCCCGGCCCGAGGTGGTTTCGATAGTACTGTTTTCCTGCCAGTTTTGAGTACCCAGGGACAGAGGACAACATTGAAACCATTATTATCTTATGACTCTAATTTTAGTTTTCTTTAGCTCCTAATAACACTTGACCTCCAATAATACTAGAGTCTAGCAGGTTCATCTTAAGGTAATGGGCACAAATGAGAGAGATGAAATCACAGTGCAGAGGAAATGGCACAAAGCCATTTGTGCCATTTGGAAATCCTGCTAAACCACTACAATCTAAGTTAACTTTTTTTTTTGAAAGAAAAAAAAAAAAAGAGATCCTCCTGCCTCAGTCCTCCTGAGTAGCTGGGACTACAGGTGTGCACCACTATGCTCGGCTAATTTTTTTTTTATTTTTGTAGAGATGGGGTCTCCCTATGTTGCCCAGGCTGGACTCAAACTCCTGGCTTCAAGTGACCCTCGCACCTCAGCCTCCCAAAGTGCTAGGATTACATGCGTGAGCCACTGTACCCAGCCTGAGTTAACTATTTTTAAATAATATTTAAGAAGACACTGAGATACTTTGCCCAATAGAAACCAGGAGGAAAAGCAGTGATTTAAAAGATGGAATTAAAGAACCCACTAAGTCAAGGATGCTCTGCCTACCTAGAGCTGCCAGGAACTCGTGGCATCCTGGGAGCCGCCACAGCTGGACGCTGATGGAGACCTGAATGGGAGCTGATGCCAAGTCCTGCTCCTTCTCGCCAGCCTGGAGCTGAACCAGCACCTGGTGGAGCTGAGGAAGGGAGGACAATGTGAGCACCCTGTGTCTCCTTCCCCTCCAGCCCTCCTCAAGACTTGACCCGTTATTCTTATGTCACCTGTCACTGGCATCGCTAATGACCCTCGCGAGTGTAGCATTTGAGATTCTTTTCCAGGTGCATTCATACCTGCTGTCCTGCTGTCCTCTCTGTGGGAAGCTGATGGGGCAGTGGGGCAAGAGGCTGTGTGGGGCAGGAGAGGCTGTGTGGCCTCCTGGGGCTGGGGCCGGGTTCTGCTTCCAGCCTCATGTCTTCCCTCAGGTGTGGGAGAGCCTCACAGAAGAGGCCATGGAGAGTAGAAGGGGTGAGTTGGGACCGGCCACCTCCCTCTTTCTTAAGTCATCTTTGGGATCTTGAGGTGGATGGCGAAGAGGAACCTGGTTACATCTTAGAGCCTCACAGCTTGAGGAATAACCCACGTGGCCCACTCGAGTGTCCACTTCCTTTCAGATTTCAGGGTCTCTGGCCTCTCCTCAGGGGTCTGTGTGTGGGTTCACAGAGTGTCACTCACTTAAAGCTGGTTCTGCTCCTGCTGTTGTGGTGGACCTTAAGAGGTCAATCAAGGACACAAGAAGGGTGGAGCAGGAAGAGGGGAGCCAGAGCAGAGGAGGGGACAGGCCGCCGGAGCCAGCGGCAGTGGGCATCTGCCTGGAGCGCCACAGCCTGTGTGGCTCCGTTTGACAGCACGTGCACCCCGAGCTCAGAGCCTGCCCAGGGGAACTCGGGGGTGGGTGGGTTGAGGGGCTCACCTGACAACAGTTGCTACTTAAAGTAGTACTCACCATTCCAACCATATTTTTAACAGCCTTCGGCCAGCAGATTACAAGAAAAAGAAAGAAAAAGAGAGAGAAAGAAGAGAGTTTAGACTCAAGCACAGGCTGTTATGCAACATGAGCTGATCACTGTTTAGGAAGCGCCACACCAGGCCCGCGGCTCTGACTGGGAGGGGAGAGGAGCAAGAGTCAGCAGGGGACACACAGGAGAACGGACAGCCACACCCAGGCCAGCCGCGTGCGGATCCAGGGGCTCAGGGGCAGCAGCAGCCAGGCCTCCCTTCCCAGCCAGTAGAGGCTCAGGAGGGGAAAGAGCACAGCGGGCGTTTGTAGCCAGCTCAGGAAACCAAAGTCCCTGGTTCCCGAGTGACCCAGGAAAGATCCACCAGCTGCCACCACTGGGGGCAGCCTCGGGACACATCCCTAGGGCCCGACAGCATATCAGGCAGAAAGTCCCTGTGTTCCCATTAAAAGCAAAGAAATTAAGCAACTGGGTTTTTTGGCCTCTCAGCACAGCCCTGCAAATGGAATATAATTTTGGCTTTCAGATTTTGTAGAACACAGACCTCTAGACTGCCTGGGTTCAGGATGCTTTAATACGCAATATCCTGGAAGTGTTTTGCTGATGCTATTCAACAAGCAGGCATAACACACTTATTACAAAATGAGCAGGGACTCAGCCAAGGGTACAGGTCACTGCTGGTTCTAAGTTCCAAATCCATGTGGAAACAGCCCCAGGTAGCACTCAGAGTTTCAGAGGCTAATACTAGATGGAGCAGCTTTATTTCTCCATAGAAATATTTCTTCTGCTTAAGTGAAATTTGCTGGCAAATATCTCTAACAACAACACATATTACTTTTTCAAATTGTTACACTCCAGAATGGCCAGAAAAGCAGCTCTGTGCTCTTCAAGGGCTGCTCCAGCCTCCAGAAGTGCTCCCACAGCTGTCCCCCTAGGGCTTGGTCCAGACCCTCACTGGCCAGAATGCAGTGGTGCAGCATGGGTACTGAGAAGCTCCCAGGCCAAGCTGCAAAGGACCCACATGATGCTAAGAACTGGAACCCTCTGAACTCCTGAATTAGATCTGTATTTTCCTAAAAGAAAGCACATCTGCTAAGCAGTATCTTGCATTAGAGTTGCTCCTGTGTTCACTGCTTTGCCTCAGTGACTATCTTGTTCCAGCATGGTAAGTACTTTGATCAAAGAAGTATGGGAACACCTGCAGCTGTCCTGGCAGGCTGGCCCCACACCTGGTGGCTTGGGGAGGGTGGCTGTAACACTTGTCAATCAGCTGAAAAAGTTGGTGGTGAGGAGGACAAGGTTCAGGAGACCACTTAATGGAGATTTCAGGAAATGCCCTGAGACCACAGGTGACAGGGGCCCCATAAGCATCCTCTGAAGGCCCTTGATGCTCAGCACCCAGTGAAAACACTATGCAAACCTGCCCCTCTGTGCCCTGCTGAGTCAAGCACCCAGCTTCACCCTGGGGTTGGCCGCACAGCTTCATCAGGGCCACAGGTGCACCTGACAATGCCAATAGTGGCCAGTGTCTGCTGGCACGGCCTCCCATCATCCTGGGAAGGGGCAGCACCGCTGGCACGGATGCCTTGGCATCATAGATGGAAATAGCAGGTAAACAGCACTTGCCAGGGAGGGCTATTCTCTTACTACCAGCCCTCATCTTCTCCTTCGAATCACAAAGGCAATGAGACTGCATTAATTTACAGGTTCCTATTTAGGGCCAAATTGCTCTGCCTTTCCAAATCAGCATGGGCCTCAGGCCCTGGCTCAGCCCTCCAGGCTCGACTTACCCGGCTGATGAGCTGCTCTCCCGTCTCCGAGGCAGTGATGAGTTTGCAAAGGGCTTGGAGGGCAGGATTGGGCAGACCTAAACCAAGGAAAAAGGGTAGAAGTTATTCAGAAGAGCCTCTGCACCCAAAAACCTTCCCAGGGGAAAGAACCCTAAATCCTCGGCATCGGTGGCATTTTTCAGAAGCTCAGCACAGCTGGACGTGCGTCTGGGACCCCTTGCCATTTCTCAGAACACCCTGCTCCTAGCTGGCAGATCCAGCATCCTCATGAATGCAGGGCCCAAGGCCACCAACTGTTCCACCTGCTGTTGGCCAGACCTGTTGCCCCAGCCCTACACCCGCAGCTCACCCAGCAGGGACTGGAGGGTGCTGCTGCACTGCTGGAGCCGGTCACCCGGGTCAGAGGTTGGGAAGAAGACAGCTGCTGGCAGGCCGCTGGTTGGGGGGTCCAGCCGGAAGCCCACAGCGGTGAGGAGGGCCTGCCAGCCAGGGATGCCGCCCACTTTGTTCTCCACGCTCTGCTGGGACGTGTACATGGCATTGCGCTGCCCATTCTGGATGCGCTGCAGGGACTTTTCCACCTGGGGGGAAATTGGGGGTGAGTCAGAGACCCAGGCAAGCCCTGGTTTCTGTCCACATGGCTTTGAGGGTACACAAAGCCCCAGGGGTGAAGCAAGGCTGACTGCTGCAACCCCACGTGGCCCACATGGCCAGGCCTGAGGATGTGACAGTGGGGCACTGACCAGGCATCTTGCGAGGGAGGGCACAGAAGGGAAGGATTTTACAATCAGAGCCCTCGAGGGCTGGTACAACAGAAGGATTCTGTCCCTCCCCTAAACCAACCCCTTGCACACTCTCCACAGACAGTAAAGCAACGTGTCTGAACACACTGGGGCCTGGCTTAAACCCTGTAATGGCTCCTGCCCACTACGGATAAACCCTCAGGCCCTTCAGGAACCCCCTCGCTGCCCACAGCCCAGCCTCATCATGGGGTCTTGGCTGGCAATGCCCTTCTTCCCCATTCCTCCCACTCAGCCTTCGTCCCTCCGCACTGGCCTCTGGAGCCTATACCTCCCTCCACCGGGAAGTGTCCTCCTGTCATCCAGGGCCTGAACAGTTGCCTGGCACTTCTACGCTGGTCACCCAAGTCACTGCTGCATGAACTACATGAGTGAGTGTTTTAACAGTAGTGCAGGGTCTCAAGGCTAAGTGGGGACAGCTGAGAGGCGCAGTGGCTCACACCTGTAATCCTAACACTTTAGGAGGCCAAGATGGGTAGATCACTTGAGTTCAGGAGTTCAAGACAAGCCAGAGCAACATAGCGAGACCCCAGCTCTATACCCCGTCCCCCCCAAAAAAACACCAAATAACAGTAGTGCAAACAGCTTTCATCGGGCCTCCCTGGGCCTCTCTCTAGTGGAAACCCCTGTCCCCTCTGGGATGTTGGTGCCCTGTGAGGCACATGTGCCCTCAATGGAGGGGCATGAGTGGTCCAAGATGACCTGAGGCTTTTTTTTTTTTTTAAACAGTAAACACTGGGATGCCGGAGCACAGGCGTCCAGACAGGAGGAAGTGTGTACTCACATCAGCCAGGAGGAAACAAGCCTGCCCAGGAGGACAGAAGATCAGCCCTGGCTGTCACTCAGGCAGGGCGGGCCTCCAAGACACTGCCTACTGGATCAAGGAATATCCAGGAGGTGTTAGAAGGTAGGGGCTGGGGAACTTGACCCATGGCCCCCACACTCCTGCATCCACCCCAGGAGATAATACCAAGGAAAAAGAGGAAACCCTTAAATGGGCCTGAGGGGCCTCAAGGCCATGTGGGGGCAGCTAAGAGGCCTGGCCTGGGAGGAGGCGGCTAATGGGTAGAGAAGGCAGTTCCACTATCCCAAAAAAGCATTGTGCAGTGGCAGCAAGGACAGAGGGACTTTGCGGGTGACGGGACCTGAGAACTGAAAGGCTCTAGGCAGTTTCCAGATACGGGGTAACAATGGAGAGGGCCTCCCAGCACCCTGGGCGTTGGCCTCCTCGAGCCAACTAGGGGAATGCTGGGGGCTTGCTCGTCACAGTGTTCACATACTGATTACTTTCAGGCCTGAGGAGACCCTAAGCTTAAGAAATGTGTGTGACTCTATCCTCAGAAGTGCATGGAGAGCTACCACGCACAGGCCCAGGTGCCACAGGTCTGAACAGAGGGACCTGATCAGACCCAACCCACGGGCAAGAAGTTTGCATAGCCCAGGAGACATGCTCGCTCCCAGGCCTGCGTGGACACTGCCCTAGGTCCTCCATCTTAACCATGGACGGAGCCAGGCTGTGCAGCAACCAGCCTGCAAGGAGGCCCTGGGGTCTGTGGCAGATATGGAAGGAGCTTGGCTGTGGCATGGCTGTTCACCCGCACTGCATGGGCCCCAGGCTGGCACTGGGCTAGGAAGATGTGGGGTGGGCTAGGGCTGGTCTTTCTGGCACAGCACTCTAAATGATTTGAAACAGCCTTCCAGGTTGTTCCAAAGGTAGAAGGATGAAACAAGTTTGATGTCACTGCTTCTTGACTCAATTGATAACATTTACACCTGTAGATGTGGGCCCTCCATTTGTGCTCTTGCCTGGGCTCCACAGAAGTTGGGGCAGGCTGGTCAAGGGCACGATCAAACTTGGACTCATTAGGGGCAGACTGGAGTCATCTGATGGTAAAATAGGACTCTACTGTGCGGCGAGTACTCGCATTTTCTCAAATCCTCATAACCTTGAAACATTCAACTGTTACCACCCTTTCCAGATGAGAGCACTGAGGCTCGGAGAGCCAAAGTGACTTGCCCAAAGCCACATGACCTGGAAGCTGCTAGGGTATGGGTCACTGTCATTGGCTGCCCTTCCCCCAGGGTCCTGGCGAGTACTG
The DNA here is from genome assembly GCF_003255815.1 of Theropithecus gelada. Lineage (NCBI taxonomy): Eukaryota > Metazoa > Chordata > Mammalia > Primates > Cercopithecidae > Theropithecus > Theropithecus gelada. Next base: position 22,554,569 of record NC_037678.1, on the reverse strand, counting down.
CTACTACAGCCGCCTGTATGGCACCACCCACTGTGCCCACCCCTCAAGCCAGTGGGCTCATCCCGGGGACGTCTGCCGAAGCACCCTGGGGATGCTGCCCACTTTGTGCATCACGCTTTGCTGGGACATGGGTCTCCCAAGCAGGCTTATCCCAGGGACGTCTGCGGAAGCCGGTCAGTGCTGTCCTGGACATGGCCCCAGTCATGATGTCCTCTCCACCTGCTCACATCCCGATGTAAGGAAACCCTTGCCTTCCCCTTCTTGCACAGCACTGCCAGCTCTTGTTGAGTGCAAGGTGCCCGACCCCCTTACCAGGTGCAGCAGCACTCGCAGGGCATCCCGTGCACGCTCTGGGTGCTGCAGGATCTCTGTGAGGGCCTGGCCGATGAGTGATGAGGGGCTGTTCAGCTTAACATCACTCCCGATGAGCATGAACCCTGCAGAGAGCAAAGGAGGATACCCTCAGCAGAGTGGCTGGAGACCCCAGCCCCACCTAGGGCTCACTTATGCCTCAAGGTTAACCCAGCAGAAAGAGCAGGGCCTGGCAGGGGAGCAGCTCACAGGTTAGACTGGGGCATCTGACTCACTGGATGGTGATGTGGCACCCCTTTGCCCCCTTCCTTTTAATAATCAATATTGCTTAGCTGTTCAGGTAAGTGGGGCCTGCTGTTTTGCAGAAAGGAGCCAAGGGAAGTACAGTGGGAAAAGCTGCATTTTTTTTCGTGAAATTCATCTGTGTCTATCCTCAGGCCTTTAGGAGGGGACATGCCAGGGCAGGGGAGGTGCACGTATCTCCTCCTTGGGGCCACGGGGAGGCAGGGAGCGGCTACTCCTCCAGTTCTAAACCAGCAAACAAGCTCGGCTGGGAAAGACCAACTGGGCTGAGGAGCACAGCATTCCACTGTTCCTTTCCACATTGCCTTCCAAAACAGGGCCTGGGGGAGCAGGTTTCTCAAGCCCACAGGCAACTTTAGGACCAGCCTGCCCCCAAATCATGTAGGGAAAGGGTTTTCTAAGAGAATGAGCTGTTTTTAAAGGTAATAGGAGAGCATCACTAAAAATGGTTTCATCCGGAACAAAGTTGTGACTTAATATTATCTATCAACAAAACTAAACAAACAAAGACCCTTTTCAAAATGCCATGCCCGTAAGCACACTGGACAGACCTGCAGAGACAGGAAAGGGGCCAGGTCCCCACAAGCCCTGCAGTAGGTTTTGTGGGATGCTGTGGGGCCCAAAGCCCCTTCTGACTGCCAGGACTTGTGTGATGAGGACAATAATGGAAGCCACAGGGGTCACCTCTACTTTCTGTGTCTCCTAAGAGCAGGAGAAGCAGGTGAGCAGCCCTCCGTGCCTGCCTGTGCATGCTCCGCCTGGCAGAACCAAGGGATGGCCGTGAGGTGAGTAGGCAGGGTGGGGTGTGTGCCTGTTGGACCAACTAAATGCTTTTCAGCCGCTTGAAGAAACAGGAACAATTCTATTTTGTTTTTTGAATAGCTCTTTGAAAAATACTCCAGTTGTGTTTGTAAAGTAAGCAAAATGTTTCCATCTTTCAACAGCATGACCAAACGCCTGACACCAGCACCTGGGGCTGCCAGGCAGCCACCCCTGCAGCTGTGTTGTTTGCTGGCTGACAGGGCCTGGCAGTGCTGTGGCTCCACCCCAGGGCTGACCCACCTTTGGAAAATGACACCAGCAGTATCAGGATGTGTCAACTGGATTTATGTTAAGAAAACAGGATTTTCGGTATTCCTCTTTTTCCCAAAGTTGGAGACACTTTCAGACACTCTGCTTTGCAGTTATGGCTGATGTTACCCATGGGGGGCGGGGGACTTTTGCTTTGCTCTAAATTTTCGTAACACCCTGGGGAGTTTCGGGGGCCAATGCTGAGAGAAGACCACAGGCTGACGCATCATGACGCATGTGGGTAAAACAGTCCTGGCTGGCTGAGAGGCCAGTGAGGGAATAGGCCCAGGGTTTGGTTTGTACTCTGTGAGTCTTGGCCTGGCAGGGTCTTCTGCACAGCAGAGCCCTCTGAGTGGCTGCTGTGGGCAGCTTTCCACAGGGACCCCAGGGGAAGCAGGTTGTTGCCTAGAGCTGAGAGGCAGCTCTGTACGTGCCTGCCTTCCCACCTCCCCTGTGACCAGATGTCACAGGAACATTCTCTCTTTACTCCCTAGACCCTCCAGGCAGGCCCACTAAGAGAATGTATTCTAGAACATGCAGGGCCTGAAGCTTCACAAAATATTCAGTACACTCCTTATAGATCTTCTCAAATGTGGACCGGGTGGTGTCATCAGCACCACCATCATCCCCTTGTTACCGCTGAGGACACAGCTTCAGAGAGCGTAAGTAACCTATCTCAGGCCACAGAGCCAGGACATGGAGCTAGATCCATCCTAAGTCTTTCTACCACACACTCCTTTCTACAGTCATGGTTTAAGTGAGGGTGCAATGGAATGGGTCATCCAGTGTACACTGACATCAGGAGGAGTTTCACATTCACACTCCCATGGCAAATGGTTCAGTTGCTCCCTGGTCCAAAGATGATCTTAATAGTAGGAAAAACTCATTTGGCAGAAGGAAAACTCAGCACACAGGCTCTCTCCCTGAGTCTTCTGCAGCTGGCCCTGCCCTGCTCTCTCCTTCCCTCCCCTCCCTAACCCCACTTGCAGAATAAAAGTCAGGGGGCTGTGAGGACTGAGCCCCAGGCCTTGACAGGCACCCGCAGCCGGCTGAACTCCCACCTGCCCAGTTGGAGGGGTGCGAGAAGGCCTTGCTGCTCTGCACCACCTTCATGGCCTCCCCCAGGGCGGCGCTGGCTTTCAGGCCATTCAGCAGGGATGAGTAGAAGGCATGGATGAACATCTTAGAAGCAGCCACTGGCACAGGCCACAGAGACACGAGGACACACTGAGCGCCAGCAGCCAGGAAGGCCCTTGTCAGCGCGATGACTCCGTCGGCTGTGACTTTGCTGTTGGACTCCTGGGAGGAGCCAAGCACCACCAGCTTCACGGGCAGCTGCAGGTCCAGGACATCGGCGGCCGTGAGCAGCAGCTCCTGCAGGGGCGGGCAGTCCGAGATGCTTTCCCCGTCACTGGCGTCGTCCTGCACCCGCAAGGACTCAGGGATCGTGTAGGGGTGGCCAAAGGAGCTCTTGCTGCTGGCAGGGTTGCCGTCCATGCTGGGCGTGAGGACCAAGGCCGACAGCTTCCAGGAGATGTGAGTGGCAAAGTGGACGCACTCAGCCTGGGTCAGGGCGCTCATGACCCTCTCCTTGGTGGCTACACTGCCCACTAGGGGCTGGCAGCCCAGCAGCTCGGACACCATGTAGGCCTCTTCCTCAGCCGACGGCATGGGCCCCCACAGCCACCTGTCCATCACGGCTGATGGGAGCTTGGGGTTGCCGATGACAGCCGCCATGGATGTGGAGCTGGAGTATGTGGGCGGGTTCTTCCGTAAGTGAGACTAGGAGGGGAGGGGACAAAGCAGACCACCCGTCAGACAGAACAGCCAGGCTGCCCGGCAGTGGTCAGGTGAGCACAGGGATGACCAGCTCTCTGCTGGTTGAGCTTGAATCTACCTGTTTCCCCAGTCACCTCATTCACTCTTATTTTTCAACATCTTTTTGACACAGGTGCCTAACTCACTGAGAATCACGCCTGCTGTGATGAGCCCTTGAAAATCATCAGGATTGGGCCGGGCGCAGTGGCTCAAGCCTGTAATCCCAGCACTTTGGGAGGCCGAGACGGGTGGATCACGAGGTCAGGCGATCGAGACCATCCTGGCTATCATGGTGAAACCCCGTCTCTACTAAAAAAAAAAAATACAAAAGAACTAGCCGGGCGAGGTGGTGGGCGCCTGTAGTCCCAGCTACTCGGGAGGCTGAGGCAGGAGAATGGCGTGAACCCGGGAGGCGGAGCTTGCAGTGAGCTGAGATCCGGCCACTGCACTCCAGCCTGGGTGACAGAGCCAGACTCCGTCTCAAAAAAAAAAAAAAAAAAAAAAAAAATCATCAGGATTGGATGGTAGGGGTCCTGAGAGGACTGGGGGAGGAGGCCCTGATATGACAGAGTGGACAGAGCCCATGGAACCCAGGATGGCCAGCCTGCTCCACAATCCTCATCCCCACAGACCTCCCTGTGTGGCTCCTAAATAAGAGGAAACCCACTCCTGATAAGTCAGGGACTTTGAAGAGTGATTTTGTTTAAATCGTGCAAACAAGCAAGTCAGTCTTGGGGAGACAGGGCTAAACTAAGTCCTTTAAGAAGCTCTACATACTGACAAGATTCTAGTTCCCTTCTGCCTTATATGCTGCAAAGTAGAAAGTATCACTGAATGAGAAAATCAGCATAAAGAAGCCCAATAATGTCTGCCTGAGTTTCCCCTATGATGACTTTTGGTACTTTTTGGGAAACATTAAGTATGAAGTTACTTCAAAATAATTTTTTGGTGCCTCTGCTTGGTGATGCCTTAAACTCTGGGTAAGAGAAACACCAGGTGCCTGTCAGGAGATGGCCTCTTCCGGGTCTCTGGTTAAGCTACAAACAGCTAGCTGGCTGTTGTTATCAAAATAAAAGTTTTCTGAAGGTGGAGGCATCTGATACCCAGAGTGCTGCTATCAGCCAGGGCAGTGGGCCACTGGGTGGCAGGAGTGTCGAGAAGGCCAGCTCGATTCCTATCTGGGATTCAGAATCAGCCATGGAAACTTCAGAAACCTAGAGAAAATAACTTCTTTCACTTTGAACTGATCCTTTGCTTCATAAGAAAAGTATTATCCAGCTACAAAAATGGTCAAAATTCAGATCTGCAAAAACCCATGAGGCAGAAACTGACCCCACTTAGGCCACACCAATGAGCAAGTCATCAAAGCGGCCAAGACAGGTCCTGTGGGGGCCACCCATGCACAGGGCCTAGCCTTGGTTCCTAACCCCGCCTATGCTTTCCACCACTGTAAAGAGGACCATCTGGGTAAGACCTGTCCCACCTGCCATGGGGTATTAGGGCAGATGGGGTCTGAGGGCTCTGAGAGCAGCTGGCAGCTCGAGGGCATCCGGAGTTGGAGGATGGAGCAATGCAAGCCCTTGTGGTAAAGACAGTCCTGCAGCCGAGCAGGCAGGGATGCTGCAAGTGGAGTGCGAGGCAGGTGCGGAGCCCTGTGGGACTGTGGAGGGGTCAGAGGGAAGCCAGGATTTTGGGGTCTCTGAGAGTTTGGAGAAGGGGAAGAAGATTAAAGTTTGGCTCAAAAGTTTCTAATCAGGTGGGCAGGGCCAAGGGTGGCAGTGGGGTGAGACCCATGACTCAGGGTGGCCCACTGTTACTCTCTTGATTTTGGGTGTTTCTTTCCAAACTGATTATTCTTGCTCAATGAGACCTGAGTCCCTGCCTGTCCCCTGAAAGCCACCTGACTTGCTTTTAGTTCCATTGGCCTGTCGGGCTGTTTTCTACTCGACTCCACTCTTGCTTGTCTGCCTTCCCTGCCTGGGGCCCAGCCAACAGTCAGCTCAAGGGCCAGGTGAATTGGGTGGCTCTGCTCTGCCCACTGGGCATCGTGTGGATGGTGGGTGACCAGCCCCCTCAGGTGCTCAGTCAGGCCTCAAGCTTCACTGTGTACCTCAGAGCAGCTCAGAACCCTGATGTCACAGCAAAGAAACTTAGACATGACACAAATTGTGGCTTTCCGAGGCAGCAAAGAATGGCCAGGGGTCATGAGGGCCGAGCCCCACTTTTGGACAGAGCTACTCTAAAGTTATGCTACCTGCATGCAAATCATAAAATCAACACTTTTGAGGAGATCACCGCTATGCCTTAGTAACACAGCCCAGTCCGACCAGATAGACAGTGCCTCGAGACCCGAGAACAAGCCCTTGGTCCCCCACCATGTGTGTGAGCCTTACCTTGGACTGCACGCTAAGGGAGCGGATGGAAGGGACAGCAAGGAGGCCGAAGCGCTCGTAGAGGTACTCGTTGGAGGAGCTTCCCTTCAGGAGGGCGAAAGGAATGAGGTAGAGCTCCCCCTCTAGAACCAGGATGAGCTGCCGGTGCCGGCCCACGGGGCCACTGGAGTGCATCAGGCCCTGTGGAGCAAGCACGGAGAGGCTGACATGGGAGGCCCAGGAGGCAGGGGTTTCAGGCACCAGGACAACCGTGAGCCATAGCCTGGACGATACAAGTATGAGCAGGTGAGGCCTGCGGGGGTGTGGGGTGCCGTGGGGTGTGAGGCGCCACGGGGCATAGGCTGAGCTGCAGCCCTGCAGGAGCGTCACCAACAGGCATGCTTGCTCGTGGACTGGCAAGGGCTGGCCTGGCAGCGTCCATCTGCCTCACAGTCCTGAGAAGGTTAGAGGACAGTTTCTTGAAGTTCATAAGAACCTGGAGTGGGCGGGAGACCGGCCTGTACTGCACAGGCACCCTGAAAAGGGGTGGGAAAGGCCCGTCCCAAAACAAGATCTGTTTTCCATTTCAATGGACAAGAGGCTAGAAAATCAGAGGGAGGACGGGAGGTCTGGGGGCTGGCATGACAGCCCCTGGAGAAGGGGATGGGCTGGGTTCTAGGACCTTTTGTGACTTCCTCTGAGGGAAGAGTGGCCCCTTGGCTCTGGGCTCGGGAGGTGCTGTCCCCACTTGTTCCCTCTGGGGATGTCAGGGGACCCAACGCATGGATGACTCCCATCCCTCTTAACAGGCTGGGCATGAGGACCCAAGGCAGGGTGTGCACAGGGCCACAGGAGACATAGGCTCATTCCCATTCATTGCAGAACAAGGCTAAGGCCACGGGCATCTTAGAGCAGCAGGCAACAATCCTGGAAGCTGGGTTCACACAGACTGAGGTGAACAAAGAGGTGGTGTGGAAGCTGCTGCTGCGGTCCAGAGCCTGCCAAGAAGGTCCCAGGTCCACAGAGCCTGCGCAACACTGGGTGCCAGGGGCGGGGCTGGCCTGCCCCCAACCCCGTCTGCTGAGGAGTGGCTGACAAGCGGACACCCACCAGGGTGCCACTCGCTTGTGCCTGGGGAAGCAAATGTGCTTGCTTGACCCGTCTGATGTGCTGCTGTGGGCACTTGGCTGAGGGTGGCAGGGCACTCAGCTAACCCAAAGTGACACATGCCTGGCGGGATGTTCAGTCTCTGTAAACTCCTATGGGGTTTTCTTTCTTTCTTTAAAAAAAAAAATGTCTAGCTCCATCTAGTGAAAGCAGAAATAAAAATTATTAGGCCAATTTGTTTTTCGTTTGTTTGCTGTAAGAGCTACAGTATGAGCCAGGCACGGTGGCTCATGCCTGTAATCCCAGCACTTTGGGAGCCCAAGGCGGGCGGATTATGAGGTCAGGAATGCAACATGGTGAAACTCCGTCTCTACTAAAAATACAAAATTAGCCGGGTATGGTGGCATGCAGCTGTAGTCCCAACTACTCAGGAGGCTGAGGCAGGAGAATTGCTTGAACCCAGGAGGCGAAGGTTGTAGTGGGCCAAACACCAGTGTACTCCAGCCTCGGGGGCAGAGCGAGACTGTGTCTCAAAAACAACGACAACAAAAAAAGAGCTACAGTATTTCCTAAGAGGAGGTAAATTAATCACTGTGCAATTGTGCAACCTAGGCAGGAAGAAGTAGGGGTGTGTCACAGCGACCCCGACACTGTCTATGGATGAGCTCAGCACAGGGAGGAGAAACAGCTGTAGGCACCTGGGCCCCACGGTCTGCCATGGGCCACACCTGAGCTCCCCGGCTGGCTCCGTAGGTAGAGGTGGCTCAGGGGGCTGCTCTGGAGGGGAGTGCCACCACACCGGGGAGGTATGCCAGTGAACCTCGAACCAGCCGCAGTGGCACAGCTGATGCTGCCCTGACCCTGGTGACAAGGTCAGCGGCTGTGACAGTGATGGCCACCTGCTGCTCAGTGAGAACTGTGCTGCCTGAGAATGGGTAGGGTGGGGCTTGAGCCACTTGCCATGTGTAAAACTGGACCCACCCTCCACTGTTCCAGAGTCACAGGGCTTTGTTGTGACAAGATGCCAGCCCCAGCCCCACAGGTCCTCCCTGGGCTCCTGCCACCCAGGCCCAAACCGCAGTAAGTTTCTGTCAGATGTCATCGCACAGGCTACTGCCTTCACCAGGACACACGCCACTCATAGACAAGTCCCTAATGACAGCACCTAACTGTGTGAACCGGACGGAAGCTTGGCAAGCTGAAAAAAGGAGAAGTCAGGCTGGAATCCACGCAGAGCAAACATTCACTGGCAGCACTTCTTTGCAGAACCCTGCTAACTCTACCCACAAAACCTCATCTGTGGCACAAGCCTAATGATCAGAGAATGCATGTCCTTGAAGGCAGCTTGTCTGTCTTCTCCAACACTCCACCAGGGGTGGGGGGTATCTCCTGTGGCCCTGTTGTCAGAAGTCTCCCAAGCTGGGCCTCGGCTTTCCCATCAGCCACTGAGTGGTGTCTGTCATGTGCCTACTGGGGACTGTAGGCAAGTCAGATAAATTTAGGACATGGTCCCTGCTTGCAAACTTATGTGATGTACTTAGAAAACTAAAATGCACACAAGAGGCCATTGCTGAGTGAAACTTGGTATTATCAAATGTAACAGCCTCATGGCAGCATGGCAACCCCAGAACTGGGAGAGCCTATCCAGGCTGACACTGGGCCCACCCAGGAGGCTGCTCTGGTCCGTGAGAACTGGGGAAGGCCTGCCCTGGGCAGATGCTGTTGCCAGGTGAGCACAAGGCTAGAGGGGGACATGGAAGCCAGACTGTGGGGGCGCTGAAGATCAGGCAAGAAAGTATGGTTCTTCTTGGCTGTCAGGACCTGCCATGCCTTCTCAAGCTGAGCCCTGCAAAGCATTGAGAGGCAGCCTGCCTGCGTGAGGGAGAGGGGCTATGCCCGGGAGTAATTCAGACCAGGGCATGCCCACCGAGAGAGGAGACAAGGAGACTTGCTGGGACTCAGTGAGAGTGACCTTAGCGGGTGAGGAGAAGTCTGAAATCCAGGCTGGGAGATAGGGAGACTGTTCTCTGAACCTCATATCCCAATTTGGAGGTCTGGGTCCTCCCTGCATCATGCCTAGGAGCTGGTACCGAGCTTGGCACATGCATACAACCCTGGGTGAAGGCCCCCAAATGGGACCCCTGTCCAAACTGTGTGAAATGAGGCAGGTGACAGCCACAGCTGTTCTCTGAAACGTGTGGGCTTGTGGGGAGACGGGTAGAACAGCAGGCTGACAGCTCCTGTTCAAAGGAGGAAACTGATTGGACATGCTAGAGACAATGCCCAGGGAACTTTTGAGCTCTGCCTCTGGTGTATGCGTGCTGTCCTTGCACTGAAAGATTAGCTATAATCCAATGTGAACTTGAAAAGGGGAAAGCAAGTGACATCTCTATTCAGCTTACATATCATCAGTCAGCCTACAAAGGAGAGACATTCAAGGAAACACTACTCAGCACCTGGGCCTGTCAGCCTCGGAAAGGGCGTCTGCTGGCCTCTTAAGGCTTAGGGTTGAACAATAAAGTGGCTCATGCACCAGCCTTATAGCAGCAACTACCAGAATCTCCAACAGATTCTATCAAAGACTCAGATGTTCTGACCTTTGCAGTTTCTAGTAATGGGATTTCTGAAAGCAGAAGATGACAGGGCCAGGTGCACTAGAATCTGTCCCTTCCCCAGGGGTGCCGCCCTGCACTCTCACCAAGGGGCTGTGACCCTGACTGTGGCAATGTGAGTCCAGGCAGCAAATGATGCTTGAGAACTTACTGTGTGCCAGGCCAGGTGAGAGAAAAGGGGGAAGACACAGTGCTGGGCGGGCAGGCAGGCCACCACGCACAGTATCGCGGGGCTGCCCTGGGGCACGGTGATGATGGGGTACCGTGAAGGTGCAGTCTTTGTACAAGGAGAGGGTTGTTCCTTCTGACAGGGTGGGCAGTGAGTACACCGGAGGTGGCTTTGCACAGCTATTGTCAGTTTACTGTCTCTCAGGTCCTGAAGCCCTTGTCACTATCCACACTGAGACACGCTGCATTCCTTCGGCTGTTTCTCCCACGATATGCAGGGTGCTGAGCTGTGTCAGTGGAGTGCACTGAGGGGCACTGAGGAGGCAGGAGACCTCCTGGGTCAGTGATGGCTGAGGACATCCAGAGGCCTGCCCAGCCACGGGCCCAGAGCACTGTCCCGTTGCCACCTTGCAGTCTCGGCCTGGTGATGATCTTCCCACATCCTTCTCTACATGGAAACCAGAGCCCCCACACTCCCAAGGCCTCCTGCCTGGGCAGGTGCCTGGACTCCCTGGCACCCATCACCGCTGGAAGCTGGTGGCTGCTCTCCTGCCCACACTCAGGGGGCTACCACTTGCCAGCAACTCCAGACTGGCTCTGGCCTGGTCAAACAGTGGACATATCTCTGTGTCCTGTGGGCTGAACCACACCTCCTCCCATGTTCATTCTTTACTGGGTACACTCCCTCAGCCCTAGAGAACCACACAGCCTCCCTATATCTTACAATTACTTGCTTCTCATAGGTAATAGCTCTCTATACTGAACGTTGTGGTTTCTGTCTCCAGATGGACCCAGAGGATGAAAAGCTGTGTCCAGTGGCCCGGGAAGGGATGCTGCATGCTGGGGAAAGAATAAGGGTTCTAGGGGGAGGCCCTGCCACAGAGTCTGGGGCAGCCTGCCAAGTCAGGGTGCTCCCAGCATCTGGAACTGCTAGATAGGAGGCGAGGGGTGAGAAACCAGTAGGGTTGGGGGTAGGGGATCTGAGCACTCCAACAAGACACCTCTCTGCACCTTGGTTTCCAAACCCACAGGACAGCACTAACATCCATTCCTCACAGGCCTATGAGGCCAAGGTAGCTGCACAGTGGGTAAAGCATCTAGCCCCATGCCTGGCACTGGTGTGCACTCCAGACATATTGGTCAAATGCGAATTTACAACTGTCTTCAGTGCTTGGAATAAGGTGACACCGCCCCTATTATTTATACTATTCTTTTCTTCTGGTCCATAATCATTTTTCCAGTATTATTCATTCCCTTTCTCTCTGGTGTTTACAAACATTCTGTGGCTAAAACAGACAAATGGTTTCTCTGGAACATCCAGCTCCAAATTTTAACCCAGAAACTATGAGAGACAGATGTTGTCACATTCCCCTCACCTCATCTCCACGTCACTAAGGCTATCATCCACACCTACTTACTGAACCACCACCAAGCAGTTACCCTGAAGTCCAGTTTCCAAGCCCACCGTTCTCCCAGGCAACCCCCAATGGATCCCGAATGTGTCATTGGGTGGTGAATTCTAATTGGATTGCCGTTTCGGTCAGTGGGGACCTTCTGTATATGCCCTGGTGAGTACAGGTCTTGAGCTCTTCAGAAAGCACTCATAGCGAATGTTATGTTGATCATGTCCTAATCTGGAGTTTAAGAAAGACGTGCTCCCTGTGTATTGCCAAGGTTAGAGGATCTACAGGTGACCCCCACAGGGCACTGGGGAGTTTCCTTTTTACCGGCAGACACAGCAGACCTCTCAGGGGTTCACAGTATCAAAGGCCAGAGGAATGAAAATCTCTGATCACCATGGGGGAAAGAAAGAAAATGCCTGGGTCCATGAGCTTTCAGACTGATTAGATTTGGGATGAAATGGACTTTACTGTCTACAGTAAGGATTCCAGAGGCAAAGGGCTGCAGGGTATCCAGATACCCCAGAACTGTGTATAGGGCTTCAAATTTTTTTCTGACTCATATTTTTGATGGAATAAATTTATCAAACAGAACTGTTTAAGGTAGAGGAACCCTTTCTGTGATGCTTCTGGGAAATCCTGTCATCATGGGTAGATACATACAGTTTCGGCAAAGATCACACACCTCCTGGAAATCACCCTCAACCATGACTGAAGCCTACCAAGACTGTAGATACTGTATTCCAGCCAGAAATAGAAAAGTGAACATTCAACCCATTCAACTGTATGCTTTGGCCAAACAACAGCCCACTTGTTTGCCTGAAGAACCTAAGAAGGTATTGGAGAAACGTGACCCAATGGCCAGCAAGAGCCAGAAGGGCTTGCCTGAAACCCAGGGTCCAACATCAGCCAAATCAGCTTGAAGGGACTGTTCAAGCTGCAGGAGCCTCTGTGCAGTGGGCAGGGTTGGAGGGGCGGAGGGGAGCCTCTCTCTCTATCTTGGCTGACCTGGTAAAAATGATCCCTCCACCCTTAGTGGCAGAAGACCCTGACCTGCCTGGAACCTGCCAGGGTAAGGCTAAGATGGCTGCTTGTTAAACACCAGCTAGAATAGAGCCAGCACCCAGATGACACTCACGTAACAGCAGCCATTCAGGTGAGAATGCCACTTACCACGTAAGAGCTTGCTGGTTATCCTGGGTGCTGCCACCACTGGTTTTAGTCATACAGACAGCTTGCAAGTAATTGCCTCCATTTTTCCTCCTCCTAATCAGTTGTGAAAATGCTTGTTGTCCTTGGGTGACGTCTGTCCTCATTTGAATATCACTACAGATGTCTCAATCAGAAATCAATTAGACAGCCTGGTGGTGGGGCTGCCAGTCTCAAGGGCCTCATCCTCTACCTCATACTGGAATCTAGGTCTGATTGTTTCTAAAGACAAAAATTCCCTGGCTATACCCAAGCCCCCCAATCTATTTAGAAAACAGGCAGCCACGTGGTCAGTCTCATTCCTGTTGCATCTGTTCTAGGAGAAGCCGACTTATCCTGCTACCTGATTTTGCAAGGGGTATTTTACAAAACACAAGGGAGTCCTTTCCCCCAGGGCAGTGATTACAGTCATGACCTAACCAAGGCCAAGCCACTCTCATGGCAGAGCCCTCGGCAGAGCTAGATGCCTGCTTTCACTCTTAGATGAGAAGTCTCAGCTCCAAGCACTGAGCTCCAGTGCTTGGAAAGCAGTTCAGCAAGCTAACAGACATAAAGAAGTTTTGAATAAGTTTCTAGGATTATAAACAGGTGACTCCACACTTTGTGAATCACAAGCCAAGGTGAATGAGATGTCCTTTTTTTCCTGATCAAAGTCATTTGCTCTTGCTACCTGCCCTAGAACCTTGGTTTTTAAATTTAAATATAGGAAACAGGGAATTTAAATAAAGGGAAATAAAAATAAGGATAACAGAGACTTTATAACTAGAGCAAACTCCAAGGATCCAAAAAGATCCCCAAATCTGAACCTTTGAAGAGTAACTTGACCAAACCTAAGGTATTCCTCAAATCTGGTTCCTTGATTATAGCAGCTGCTGGCTCTGGACGAAGGCCCCAACTGAAAACTGAGGGGTGATTTGGGATCTGAGTGGACGAGTGGCTTTGCCTACAGCAGCTCTGCCGAGTCCTGCCACAAGTTTGCTGCTGAGGGAAGGACACTGGAGAGAACTCTGAGGCAGCCTTGTGCCTTGGGGTGGTGGGGACAGGACTGGTCCAGATCAGTCCAGGGCAAGAAGCAGGGAAGTCCAGGTCAGAGACATGGGTTACTCTCCTTCACTCTAATTTAATTAAAAACTAATGCCACAGACACAAACACGTCCCAGTAGTCCCTTTCATGCTAAACACTTGTAACTTTTCTTTCATGACATTTTCTCCTTTGGGGACCACATAGGATCTGATTTAATGTTTGATGATGGCTCATGTGCAAATGCAACTGGGCCCTCCTCAAAGATAAGTGGACATGCTCGCCCCATCCTGACAGCAAAGAACAGCGTGGTTCCAGGAAACAGCCACGACAATGTTTCCCTTAAGCCAAATTAAATCACATACTGGTGTAAGGCCTATGGTAAAATATTATTCTGTTCCACTTTTCATACTGTCTGACCTAGTCCCTTAGCAATAGGACTGCGGCTAAACAAAGGCAGTTGTTCAAATAATTATATGCCCCATGTGAAGAGGCTAATCGTTTTAGTCTTGAAGTGTCAGTGATTCACAACCCTGGACTTCTGGCTTTGATGTGTATTCTTGCTGAAAATGTGGAGAAGGGTCTTACTCTGCCTGGCAGCTGACAGCGACAGATCTGGAGCCGGCTGGCGGTATCATATCGCCCTCTTGTGGCCTCTGGAGCAGTGTGGGGGTGCTTGCCACCAGAAGCGGGAGAATGATCCAGGCCTCCTCCTCCACCTGGGCAGTGCAGGTGATGTGTGCCGGGCCCTCCAGAGATGACAGGGTCACTGAGGCTGACCTGCCACAATTCAGCATGGCCCACTGGCTCGGGTGCTGGCCTCCATCACCACCCTTAGCAGTCTGTGAGTGACCAGACATGAGAACACTGGCCCCTGGCCCAGATTTTCACCTGTCTTCCCCAGGTTTAGGACAGTGTGTGCCTGGCACAAGTCAGTAAATATCTGTTGAATGAATGAATAAAACTGGGATGGAGACGACTCCTAATTAGACTTCAACTTTTCAGTTAAGTGTTTTTACTGATACACAATGGATCATTTTAGTTAGAAAAGGAACAGTGCTTGCTCTGATGATTTACTTTAATACCTTTAAAAAGGTTTCACTCTGTCTCATGTAAAGCAGCCAAACTCCTTCCCCTGCGTTCAAATACCTGACTCACAAAAGATTGTATTTGTAGATATCAGGAACTAAGGATGTGCTTTCCAACTGCATGCCTCACCCTCAAGATAAGACTGCAGCCTGCGGGTGGGTTCAGGGGCCCCATCGCATTCTCCACACAAACAGCTCTGAAGGCAGCAGAAACTCAGGGTGCTGCTGGCAGCATTTCATTTTTTGAAATGCTGGTGACAGGTCTTTTTCCTTTTCCTAGTATACAAAGACATTATTCTGATCATTATTCTAACTTGTTTGAGGCTTAAGTCCATAATCTTCCCCCTTCCTAGCACCCCTACAGGAAAATTAGGTTGTCCCAAAGCCAGCTACCACTAATCCTGATAGCATCTTTATATTCTTTAAGTCATGGGAAAGTCCGCAGGGAGAAAAATTCTAAAACACATGGTACAGCTTTTATACACTCAGAGGACCCCCTTCCAGGATGACCTGTGGCGCTGGGGAAGCACTGGGATGGGTCAAGGCAGAGCCCCCTCCTGCCCTCCACCTCTTCGCGGCCTCCACCAAGTCGATTTCTGCCTCAAGTACAGAGCCCCCACAATAGTCGCCGCCTTCACCTGGCTCAGTGTGAACACCTCGGCCAGTGAAACCATGCTCGGGGTGGGGCCTGCAGGCGTGTTGACTGGACCATGCCCCCACCCTGAAATCACTGTGCTGGCTGGCAGAGGCAGGGAGCTCACTAGATTCAAAGCTCCTCGAGAACAGGCCCAGTTCCTTCCTTCTGCTTCATCCTCTTGGGAAAGGCCCCAGGTTCAACCCAAGAGTGGCCATGAAAAGCCTATTGGCTGATTTCTAAGTTGGCTCTTCTGCTTTCTATGCCAAACTAGACCCAAAATGCAATGCCGCTTTGGACCCCATACCATTCCAGAAAATTTACTGACCACCAATGTGTACCAGGCCCTGTGACAGCTGCTGGGGACACAGAGATGAGGGGCAGTCCTTGCCTTCAGGGACTGTAGGGTGGGCAGCAAGCACAGAGCTAAGTCCTGAGTCGAATCAGGCACAGGTGCCTCTCTGTATCCCTAGGGGATTATTCCAGGACACCCCTCAGATACCAAAATCCTCAGATGCTTAAGTCCTTGGTATAAAATGACATGGTGTTTCCATTAACCTTCATACATCCTCCTGTATACTTTAAATCATCTGTAGATTATTTATAATCTAGATTACCTAACAGAATGCCTACATATCACTTCATTCACATGGATTCAGTGTAGTAGTCAGCATGAAGCAAATTCAAGTTTTGCTTTTCATAACTTTGGGGAATTAAAAAATATATATTTTCACTGGGCATCATAGTTCACGCCTGTAATACCACCACTTTGGGAAGCCAAAGCCAATGGATCGCCTGAGCCCAGGAGTTTGAAAATAGCTTGGGCAACATGGTGAAACCCTGTCCCTGCAAAAAATGTAAAAATCAGCTGGGCGTGGTGGTGCACACCTGTAGTCCCAGCTACTCAGGAGGCTGAGGTCGGGGGAGTGCTTGAGCCTGGGAGGTCGAGGCTGCAGTGAGCTATGATCACTGCCACTGCATTCAAGCCTAGGGGACAGAGCAAGACTCTGTCTCAAAATTATATATGTATGTTTTCAATCTGTGGTTGAAACCATAGATAAGGAACCCATGGATATGGAGGGCTGATTGTCTTAGGTACCATAAAAAACATCCAGGTATGCCAGGGGCCCAGTGGTGGGGAGGGGAATGAAGGGGTCCAGGAAGGTAAGGAGAAGAGGCAAGGAAGGTTTCAAAGAGGAGGTGACATGGCAGCTAGGCCAGAGAGATGAGAGGAGCCTGCCAGCCCCAGATGACCTAAGCCTTATGGGGGCAGAGGTGGCAGTCACAGCCAGTCTCCATCTTTACCCTCTGCTCCCCTCCTGGTCCCCAAACACCAATGCAACATTAATGGAGCAAGTAATCTGGGGACCTGAATGCAAAAGGAGAAATGCAAAGGGAGACAGGCAAAGGCCTCAGAAGGCCCAAGTGGGTAAAGAATGGACAGTCCAAACACCCTTCAGAGGAGCGGGGATCCCTGGGAAATGCAGGCCTCAGGGCAAGCAGAAGGGAAGGCCGGTAGTAAGTCACTAAAATGGTTTGCATGACAGTCAATAGCAGTAAAGAAAACTTGGAAAAGCAAGGGAGCTAGGTTTGTATTTCTTCCTCCAAGGTAGGGCACATAAATCAGGGTAAGTGATTATGGTATCTGAGAAGCTTTAAGCTGGAGAATTCTCTGCAGTTTTGGTCATCTCATTAAAAGGAGGACACAGGAGAGGGTCATAACCCTAACAAGGGAAGGACAACCAAGCACGTGCAAGGACTGCAAGAATGTGCATGCAAGGATGCGATCGGATCCGGGAGGCCCAGGAGCACAGGAAAGGCCTGGAGGGACAGTGGCAGTGACCTGGCACTCAGAAGAGGGATCTGGGCACAAGAAGGCACTGCTCGCCAGGCACACATTCACTGCTGCTGCTGCCTCAGGTGCTTTATGCACCTTTGTGTTTTTTTTGAGACACGGTTGAGTTCTGTCACCCAGGCTGGAATGCAGTGGTACGATCATGGCTCATTGCAACCTTGATCTCCCAGGCTCAAGAGATCCTCCTACCTCAGCCTCCTGAGTAGCTGGGACTACAGTTGTGCACCATCATGCCTGGCTAATTTTTGGAATTTTTGTAGAGATGAGGTCTCGCTATGTTGCCCAGGCTAGTCTCGAACTCCTGGGCTCAAGTGATTGCCCGGCTTGGCCTCCCAAAGTGCTGGGATTACAATCAAGAGCCACTGTGCCTGGCCAGGTGCTTTACACATGTGTCTAACCTGCTCCAACCTGTTGCATTGGATGCTATCATCCTCATTTTCTAATGAGGAAACAGATACTCCAGGAGAGGAAGCAGCTTTGCCACTGTCACCCAGCCAGAAAAGGGCAGGGCCACATGCAAATCCAGCTCTGCTGGTTCCCAAAGGCTCTGTGCTTTCCACCACACCCTGTCTCCGCAAGCCAGAGAACGTCCAGAGGGCACTGGCAGGTAGTGCAGCCTCCTGACAAATATTAGGCAAGACACATCCTTGGAAGGCCAGGCAGGGAAAGGTATAGGCATTTTCTGGGGACAAAGAAATCATTGTGCAGATGTGGTTTTCTGGGGATACATTTCACCTCCGTCATCTGGCTGGAGCAGAAGAGAGAGCTTCTGAAGGCCACCCCAACAGCTGTGAGACAAATCTCCCACCTGGCTGCAGACTGCTGAGAAGGGGCCATGCAGCCTGGCTAACAGCAGCCTGCTCGCCTGCTGCAGGCTCCCTGGGCTTTTCTAACACTCTATGCAAAGGCATCTGATGGACTAACCATTGGGATTTGCAAAGATCCTGAGCCCTCCGGCACTCTCCGCTCAGTCAGAGGGCCATGTCTGAATTAAAAAGTGATGTGCAAAGACCAGGGCAGATGAATACACACCACAGAAAACCTGTCTGTGGCAGATTATGCAAGGGTATCTTTAACATTAGACTCTATGGTGGAGTCAGTGATTCTCAACAATATCTGAGGCTGAGGGAAAGAGGAAGGTGGGAATTGATTCTCTGAGACTCCATCTCACCAGAAAGCATAGCCCTGGCTTGAAGTTGCTCAGACAAGATTCTAGGATGAGAGGTAGGGAGGTGGAGAAGCATTCATTCCTAGTAGGGTGCGGGCACAAGGTGCAAAGAAGCCCTCTGGGAAGGGCACAGCCATGGCCACATCCCCGAGGTGTCTGCTAGGTGGGAAAGGGCAGCCTCAGCCTCACACTGATGCACAGCCCCTACTGACAACTCCTTAGATGTGCACCTGTACCTCCCTGAGCCGCACCATCACTCTGTTGGACAGGCTGGGAAGGGAGCATCATTTCATTTTGTACATGAGGTCACTGAGGCTGAATGTACCTGGCTTGTAGGGAGCAGAGCTAGGGCTTGAACCCAGATTTGCAACTTGAATCTCAAGGCCTCATCCACTACCTACCTACCACCCAACCAACCAACCAACCAACCAAGTCTGTGCTCCATCTTATTTTTCAAATGCTCACTGAGAAGCTGGACAGAGCAGACTTGTGTTCTGGAAAGCCTCCGTTGTCTCGGGAGCCCATTTTGGTGTCTAAGATACATGTGGGCACTGACTGGTAACCGATGTGTTTCGACGCAGAGGAGCCTCGTGCTCCCAGGAGGTGCTTACCCCTTCCATGGGTGCGATGAGCAGGTCATACAGGGCACGGAGCGGGGGCTTGGCGAACGAGTTCTGCCTCCTGGGAAGAGAGGAGGTCCCGTCCTGGGTCGGTGACACAGTGTTACTGAACAGGCTCGTCATGCTCTGGCAGCTCCTGGGGAGGGAAGGGCCAAGGGATCAATCAGGGCCACTCAGACAGGCAGACTCACCCCGGCCCTCCCAGCCATGCCCCTGTATGGAAGACAGGCTGAGGCTTCACAGCAGCACCCTGCCAGCCTCCCTCCCAGCTCTGTTCCCTTCTCTGTCCTTTCAGGTAATTTTCACACTACAGTGAGCACTGTCAGAAACCGCAAAGTAAACCAGCTTCACACAACAGCTTACATTTCTATGGAGTTTTTCTACATAATCAAATGTCCCTAAGTGCTGTTCAAAGGATTTAATTACATCCTGTGTGGAGCAATTGTGTGCAGGCAAACGCGAGGACCATTAGGAATCAGCGACAGCCACCAAGCTGATGAGGACAGTGCCCCAATGCCAATTAATTTACCATGTGGGGGCTGCAGACAGGACAAAGAGCATGTTGGCCCCCACCTTGGGCTCAGAGCAACCGCTGAGCACCCACCTGAGCCCCAGCATGGGCTCTGTGGCAAGGCAGTAGAAACTCCTGGCCCCATGGCCTCACTGGAAGATGCTATGACCAGGCAGCAGCTGCAGAGTGGGTTGGTTTCAGTATGGCTGTGTAGTTTTGTTTCGCTTTTAAATTTCTGTTCCAATGTTTCCAGGCATAGTTTTATTAATACTAAAGCATTTTCAACCCCAAGTACCCCAAGTTTCATACTTCCAACATGGGATGACAGCATTCACTGATTCATTCATTCATTCACTCATTCATTTGGAAAATTTTCCCTAAGCGCTGGCTGTCTGCCAGGCACTGGCATAGTCTCTGGGAACCTACAGAGGATAAAATGCACAAATGAGCAGAAGAGGTACAGGGAGGGGAAATTAGTCCCTTTCCAATACAGCAACAGCTGCCCACATGCATCCTCTCAGCACCTGCCCTGTGGCCTGGCCACTGTGACCGCAGCACAGCCATTGGTGACATTCTATGCCTGACTATTGGATGGTGATTTTTTTCTTTTTTCTTTTTTCTTTTTTTTTTTTTTTGAAACAGACAAGGTATCATCCTTCCTGTAGGAGATAGCTTTAAAAAAAAAAAAAAAAAAAAGACAAGGTATTGCTCTGTAGCCCAAGCTGGAGTGCATTGTGGTACAAACATAGCTCACTGCAGCCTCAACCTCCTGGGCTCAAGAGCTCCTCCTACCTCAGCCTCCTGAGGAGTTGGGTCCACAGGTGTGTACCACGACACCAAGCTAATTTGTAATTTTTTTTTTTAGAGATGGGGTCTCACTGTGTTACCCAGGCTGGTCTTGAACTCCTGGGCTCAAGCAATCCTGCCACCTTGGCCTCCCAAAGTGTTGGGATTACAGACGTGAGACACCACACCCCACCATCAGTGATCTCTTAACCTTGATTTAGACACTATGCATAGTTCAAGAGTTTCTGCTACATATTCTAGGACCCTTAAGGGCAAAGACCATGCCTTAAACCAGATACACTGCTGAGGTTCAGTAGGTGCTCTGGCTACTGGTAATGACAGCAACTAGACTGTTGCCCAAGAAAAACACAGAAGGCTGCTCCTCTCTGCTGGTCCAGGCCAGGAGCTGTGACATCAAAATAAATTATTTGAAAGATTCAGCGGTGTGTTTTCCAGGTAAGATCTCTACCCCTAGCTCTCTCCCACTCCTCCCAGTGATCTTGGCAATGCACCACTTGACCTAAATTCTAGGGTTGTGCCAAGCCAAGCTCTCAGCATCCTCAGCCTCCAGCCTGGTGCCTGTGAGAGAAAAGCAGAGCAGCAGGACTTGGAGGGCCAGGGAGCCCACTCACGTCCGCTCCCTGGCCTCACTCACTCTGGAAACGTGTAATTACAAGTGATGAGGGCTGCAGCATGTCTTTGCCATCAAAG
Organism: Theropithecus gelada; assembly: GCF_003255815.1. Lineage (NCBI taxonomy): Eukaryota > Metazoa > Chordata > Mammalia > Primates > Cercopithecidae > Theropithecus > Theropithecus gelada. The sequence goes on along the minus strand of NC_037678.1, from coordinate 22,533,803 downwards.
CCAGTGAAGCACAGATAACCCTGGAGTGACACTCAGAGGCTCACTTAATTCCACAGAATACACTGCAAAGAGCAATTCTCCCCTCAAGGAGAGATTACCAAATTGCTCTCCTGAGGAGACGCTTTGGCATAACACACGGTGTCTGTCACGGCACTGTTTGTTACCACACACACGTGTTCTCAGCAGACAGGGAACACGGCCCCGAAGAGCCTAGGCTGCCATCCAGACAGCAGACGGGCAGCAGCAGGAGCACTAGGTGCCCTCTTCCTGTGCACTTCATGTTTCACAATCTAGATGATGGCCTGGACTGTGGGCTCAGGTAACCCCAACTTGAGGCTCCTGAGTCTGATCAGTCCAGCTGGGGGTGACTGGGGGAGTGCCATGCCCCCAGACAATGCTGTGGCCCAAGGTCCTCAAGATGACTGATGGGGACACTCCACAAACCTCAAGGCCCTTTAGCTTTGAACTAAAAAGGCTCCTACTAGAGAAAGACCCCAGCTCTAGGGAGTTCTCAGGACAGCCCCAGCTGTCCAGGGAGACCCAGGAGTTCCTTCAGCTGCTCCCAAACTTGGCTACTTACTCCAACAAATCAGAACCAAACACCCGGCCCATCTGACCCCTCCCTGAGGAGCACAAGATGTCAGGTTGGACAGTCCCTGGAGGTCTGGGCAGGGTACCCCTACTGGCAATGCTGAACTGCACACGGAAGTGCCAGGGAAAGGCTGGAGTCTGATGCTAGCCAGCAATTCAAAAGAGGAAAATGTCTGAAGAAGTGGTGGACAGACCTGCTGAGCTTGAATCCCAACCTTGGGCACTGCTTCATGCCCTGCAATCAGGGGCAGTGTCACCTAGGGGCAGGGAGTGTGGGTCCTGGGGAGGATGGCTGCAGTGCGTGGAGAGCCAGGTAAGGCTTGGGCGTGTGAGCTAGAGACAGGCATGGGGCAGGAGAGCAGAGACCAGGCTGTGGATTCCAGGACCTAAGTGCTAATGGCGGTGGCATCTTTTTATTGAAAATGCCATGAGTGCCAGAGGCATCTAAGGGGCCCGGTGGTGCTAACCCATCCCACATATGTCACTGCCCATGATATGCCAGGCACCATGGGCCACAGGCCTTTGCCCTGGGTTCCAATGGAGGTGGGGCAGCACCGGGGACAAGCTGCTGACTCCCACTGCTGGTCGGGCTGAGATGAGGGAAGCTTCTTTGGGACAGCACCATTTGATCCGGGCCACAAGGGATGATTTGGTGGTACCCTGCCTGGACAAAGTGGAGGAGGCCATTCCAACAGAGGAACAACATAGAGAAATAGAGACTGGGGTGCTTGGGGCAGTGAGTGTGAGAAGTCATGCGGACAGAGGAGTGGGGATGCAGGCTGAAGAAGAAAGTGGGCCAGATGGGCCTGGGCAGAGGTTCTGGGGTTATATATGGGGAGAAGCAGTACCTCTTACCTCTTTAAACAACCAGGCTTGCCTGATCAGGAAGTTCCTCTCCCTAGGCTACCAGTTCTTTCCTAGGGGATGAGCATAAGGAGGCCACCTGTGTCTACACCCCTCCCCTGAGAACATTCCCCCCATCCCCAGGGCTGGGTTGCAAAGTAGCCATGATCAGACCATCCTCACCCTGGGCTAACTTCAGTTGGGAAGCCAGTCAGGAATCTTTGACCAGGGCTGGGAAACGCAGCCATTCAAGGCACCTGTCTGATCTGGGAATATTTCCTGGAAGACCCCCTCTGGGCACCTGGGTATGTGCCCAGGCAGTGCAGATTCTTCAAGAACCAGATCCTAATGGGGTGGTCAGGGCACCCAAGCTCCAGTGAAGGCTCTCCCTCTGAGTCTCAACTGAGCACCCCCTGCCTGGAACTTGACCTTGTTTTGCTCTCTCCAGGCCACCAAGCCCACCTGTGCCCCATTGACACTTGCTGACCTCTGCCCCCTAGATGCCACATCAAGTGCTGGCTCTCAGCCTCCCACCCTGGCCCTTTTTGCAACCTGGCAGCTCACAGACCAACTATCTCTGGAGCAACAGCTCCTGGGCACTGACCCTAGCCAGCCCAGTCTCGGTGGGCCCAGCAGGACCTGGCCATGGGGCCCCTTGCACTCAGGCAGGGCAGCCCTTTGAGAACACCACTCTAATCTGCGCTGCTATTCAGTTGGGCGGCAGGGAGCACTTGTCCCTAGAGAGATCCTTTTCAAAATAAAAACAAAAGACTAGAAATAGTCAGTAATTATGAAACAACAAACAACAAACCAAAAAAACAACCAACCTGAACCATGATTTGAGGTCAAAGTAAATCCATCAAGACTTTCTCCCTGAGCAGGAGGCATCTGTGGCTAGCCGCCTGGCCCCACAGCAGCAGCCTTCACAGGCCTTCATCTGCTGGGCCCAGTGCTGCCTTCCTGCCCACGCCTCTTCCTTAGTAGCTCTTCAGGCAGCAGCTGCCTCTGGTTTCTCCACGCTAGTGGCCCTGGTCCACCTTGACAGCAGCCACATGTGGCTGGTCCCCACTAGGGAACTGCCCTGGGAGTGATACGCTCAGGGGCAGAGAATGGGAGTTGGGGGCCGGGGGGGTGGCGGGCAGGAAAACAAGGCCGAGAGCTACTGATGGTCCCTTGAACCCTGGGAGCCCTCTGCTGGAGGTGCACATGGGGGGAGGTGTCAGGCTGCGACTCAGAGGACAGGATGTGGCAGGACACAGCCCCTCTCTGGTTGCATGGGTGGACCCGAGGTTTCCTTGCCTCCACCATCATTAGTGCTGCTGCTGCCTTGTGCAGACTGCTGGGAGCTGGTAGGGGTGAGTTCCCTTTCACATGTAGTTTCTGTTCTCACTGCAATAGTTAAAGCAACCTACTGCAGCTATCTTACTGGGATACCTCTACCTAAAGATCTGCATAAAGATATATTCCCAACAGATCAAAACAGCAAAGCAGTCAGCTCCTTAGCCCTGAGCCTTACTGTTCACAGCTGGGAGTGGACCACCCACAGGTCGCCAAAGAGCTGTGACTCTGGCAAGGAATGTTACTTTCTACTTCCCTCTTTTTCTTGCTGGTAAAATAAAGGGTTGGGCTAAAGTTCTTGTAGGGCCTCTTCTAGGGTTGTTGTTTTTTTTTTAATTTTTTTTTTTTTTAAACTGATGATCAATCCAACCAGAACTTCTAGTTTTAGAAATGAAAAATTTCCTCTATCTAGGCAAGCCTTCAACCCCTCTGCTGAGCCTCAGCCCTTCCTGTGCTTCCCCTGCGTGGGCATCAGGCATGGGACAGTTAGGGTGCAGGCTCAGCTTTCTGGTGTTGTAATCTGCCTGGGAGAGTTGGCACTGCTGATACATGTCCTTGTGGTGGTGTGGTTTTGGGCCTCAGAGTCACAGCTGGCTGGCAGCAGGCACCCCGGGCTCTGAGCCCCAGGTGGCAGAATGCTCACAGCGGCTGACAGGTGTGCACTGGAGTGTGAGGGATAACCTGCTCTCTGCCATCCACCTTCCTGCACTGTCACGACAACCTAGTCCTTCACTGCTTCATAGAAGAACGGCCACAGAGGGCCAGGGGCTCCTCAAGGCAGTGCTTTAGAGTATATATAGTATTGCTCTGATCTCCACAGGCCTTTCACCCTGGCTGACTTCTCTCTGTCTCAGCTTTCTGGGCTCTAGAGAACAGCGCTTTTCGCTTGCTAGAATGGGAGCTTTGAAAGGGGTAGAAACATGCTTCCCACAGGGCAGGAGTGTGAACCGTGGCAGGGGCTGTGCTGCCGGTTTAGGAATGAAGGCAGGCCAGAGAAGAGCTCACATGCATCCCTCCGCCGGCACAGCCAGGCCTACCACGGCAGCCTCACTGGCTCAGGGCCTGTGAGGTTATTCTTCCTCTTCAGATGAGGAACCAAGGACCAGAAAGAGCAAGAGATCTGCACAAAGCCACCAGGTTGGCAGGGCATCAGGCCTCCCACTTGGCAGGATAGGGGCTTTTGCTGTGCCCTCCCAGCCGCTGTGTTCCTAAAGGTGGTGTGATGGTGGGTGGCCCCTCCTGGAGGCTGCGACTCCAGGCTTCACAGCTGCACCACCCCGGGGCTCCAGCAGGTGGCACTGGCTCACTTTTCTCACAGCCCATGGCTGCCGGGACCCAGTTGGGCTAACAGCCTAGCTCTCAGCAGAGGATCTTCTCACCTCACACTGTCTTTATTATTCTTCAGATGATGTTTATTAACCTACTTCAGGAACATTTTCAGTTTCTCCAAAGCACACAATCTGTGTGGTGGTGGGAAAAGGAGAGGGCCCAGCATGCATGGAGAGAGAGGTGAAGCCACAGAGTGTCTGTGAAGAGTAGACAAGGGGCAGAGGGGTCATGGGCGTGGTTCTTGTCTCTGCAATGATGACAAATGCCAACTGGGTTGGGCTGCCCTCATTGCTCATGAATCTCCCCTTCAGAGAGGATGAAGGAATCTACTCCCGAGGCAGGAGGAAGCCAGTGCACTGCTCACACTCCTTTGGGCAGTCTGCTGCAGCAGTGCCTGTGAGCGAGTATGAGCCTGCCCAGGTGAGCAGCTGCTCCCTGGCTTCCCATCCACACTCAGCTGAAAGGGAGTTAATTTATGGTGCAGAGAGCAGCCTGGGCAAGTCCCCCCAACCCCCCAACACACACACACACACACACACACACACACACACACACATGCATACACACACACGCACACAGCTTTCTCAGGCTCTCACACTCTAAGGTGGAGAGCGAAATGCACCCACTCTGCTTGGGCCAAACAAGCTCTTTTGGGCAGTTGGGACCTGATGGACCTCCCTGTGGAGTCTGCCCGCCCTGCCTTCTGCGAGGCAGGCTTTCACCTCAACCCACTCTGCTCTGTCACCCCTCACCTGGCTTCCAAGGCAGCATTCCTGCAGCACTCTGGCATTGGGGAATCAGGTCTCCCATGTGAAGAACACAGCACTGCCTCCTTGGCAGAGACGCGTCTATGTGGGGTCAGTAGATGAAGAAACAGGGGCTTGACTCTCCCTCAGCCAAGTCTGAGAAAAGGGCTCTGGCTCAAGCCTGAAGATGACCAGGATGGCAGGGGCCCACCTAGCCCTGAGATTCTGGCCCTCCTGTCTCTGCAGTAGGGCTGACCAGGTGGCCGGGAGGAGGGAACAAGCAGGCTAGAGCTTAGTGCAATCTCGAAGAACCTCATTGGCTGGCTGGGGCTGTCTGCTCCACACGCATAGACCCAGAGGCAGCCACACTACTGTGGGGGCAGCACTGTTAGACTGCCTGGGGAGGGGCAGCTAGGAAGGGTGCCACCTGAGAAACGCATGAAGGGGCAACCTGAGGGAAGGCTTTGCCCCTCATGGCACCAAAGAGAAAGGTGGTGCTCATTCACCCATTCAACAAGGGCTAAGTGCCTCCTTGGTGTCCCTGGGCAAGCTGCAGTGGGGGAATTCAGTCAACAGGGAGATCTGGTCCTTGCCCTCCTGGAGTTCACAATTTGATGAGGACCATGCAAGGCCCGATAGCAGCTGTGTACATGTGTGCTCGCATGGGTGCATCTGATCTTAACGCTTGAACACAGGTGGCAGAACGAGGTCTCTGGGAGTGTCTTCCTTTCCGCCTCTTCCCTGTGTCCTGCCCTCCCACTCCTCTGGGGCTCAATTCCTCACCAGGCACTTGGTTCCTTCATGGTCTGTCTAGACATAGGGCCAGGAACGCTCACCCCAGGGCACATCTGGTCATGACATCTTTAGGATGACTGGAAGGGAGGGGTGAGAAGGGAACTAAACTGATATGGGGCATCTTCTAGAGTATGGACATGGAATCTCGGGCTAGGTGGGCCCCCGTCATCTTCTGGGCTGTAACGTGAGTACGCTACTTGCATCCTCTTCTAGCCCTTGGCGCCGTTCACTGTTACTAATGAGTAAACAACGATGCAAGGTTAAACATCTCCTCTAAGGCAGCGACATCAGGGGAAAGGCCCTGCTGCTCCACGCAGTCAGGCAGCAGAAAGCCTGTGGCTTGAGGGGGGGCCCTCTGCTCTCTGGGGAGCCGAAGGTCTAGTGCTGTGTGGCATCAGGCCCTGAACCCTCATCTGCCTCATCTGGTTTGTGCCCTCTATCCTAGAAAGGCAGACACTGCATGCAGTACCAGTCCAGGGGCCATCTGTGAAGACTCTGTCCCCAGGTCAGAGTTCTGCAGGGGTCAGGGAGGGTCCTCGGTGGTGGCAGCTCATTCAAGGCGTGGCTGCCATTTCTCAGCCCTGTCATTTCTCTTTTGATCAGACACATGGTCCTCACCTTCTCAGGATATGTTTATTGCACATGTTCACCTGCCATGCCCTCTGTGCTGCTCTGTGGTCAGGCTGCCCTGGGAGGAATCCTGCCTCTGCCCCTCACCCACTCACCTGCTCACACTCACTCAGGTGAGCCCCTCAACCCCTCTGGGGTGCAGCTTCCTGCCTCACAGGCAAGGACTGCACCTGGCAGACTGCGAGTATAGCTCCTGCTCTGCTGGGATCTACCTGGAAAATCCTTTGGTTCCTTCTTCCCTCAACTAAGCCCTAACCAGGATGTTCCCAAATCCCCTCTGGGGCTCTCAACTGAGCTGTATCTTCTGAGGTAGCTGGCCTGAGATTTGAACGTGAGTTTTAAGACATCAATGGAAAAATTAATTGACAAATACATTATATTCAAGTAACCAGAGATGCCTCAATTCAATTAAAAAACAGGATTCTGAAACCATTCAGTGACTTCCCTCCACGAACATCCTCACATGAAAGGTTGTCTCATCTGGGAGGTGAACCTGGTGAACACTGCATTTTAAGTACTTATGCAATAAGTTGTGGGTGCTTCTGCTTGTTCCCCTCCTTAATTGCTACATGTCTGGCTGCTCCTCCAGAGAAGAGCCACAAGGCTGGGCAGGCACAGGCAGGGACCCTGGCTCTACCGGTAGTGCCTGGCTCCTCTCAAGCCCAGGAATGAGTGTGGCGCTGCATGTGTCTTCTCTTCCCTTGCTCTTGGACTCTCCTGGGCATATTGGGTCCATGGTAGGTTCCCTGCCTGGGCTAAGGGTTGTGGCACATGCTGCCTCCACCAAAAGGGTCTGCACCTGCCCTCCTGCAGGAGCCACGGCAACAGTTGGTGGTGCCTGGCCTCTGCCCACTCTAGGCATTGTGCTGTGGCCATCTGCTCTTTACTGTAATGAGTATGAGGCTCTGAGCCCAAGCCTGGAGATGCTCACCTTAAAAGAACCTGATGCCCAGGCCAGCCTTGTACAGGCCTTTCCTACTGACCCCATTCAGAGATCAGAACAAAGGCCTGGGCCAGACAGTCATTGGGGTGGGCTTCTCAAGTGCTCAGGGATGGAGAGAAGAAAAGACAGCCCTGTGTGTGGTAGCCTGCCCAGCTGATGCATGTCCAGCAATATAGCAAAACCCCCTTCCAAAGGACTTTGCACTTTCAAGCAATTTGTGGGTCCAAGCCTGTCCCTGAAAACAAACCTGTCAGGTCTAATTCACTTGTTCACAGAGAACTTCCAGAGTTGGATTAGTCAGAGTTGTCTGAAGACAGAATGCGCTGCCTCAGGAGGTAGTAAGCTCCCTGTCATGGGAGGAATTCAGGGAAAAGATGGGTAATCACTTGGCAAGGGAGTTATGGATGAAGGCCTGTGGGGCTAGAACACTGTCTTTGGAGTCTGGAAGACCTGGCTCCTAATGCTGGCTCTGTCATTTTCTAGCTGTGAGATCCTGGGCAACTAACTTAACATCTCTAAGCCTTAGTACCCCTCATGGTTGCTGCAGGGATTGACTAAGATAACACATGTAAAGCACTTAGCACAGTGCTGAGTGCTGGGAAGTAATAAGCAGACACACACTGCCGTCATTATCATCGTTGCTATTGTTGTTGCTATAGTTACTTAATTCCCTCCCTTCCTCCTTCCCTTTTTCCCTCCCTCCCTCCCTCCCTTCCTTCCTTCCTTCTTTCCTTCTGTGCCTGTACCTACCTAACACACGGCACCCTGCTAGGCTCCTTGGGGGATACAGAGATAAATCAGAAGCGACTGAGCCTTGGGCAAATGCACAGCCTGGGAGGGGAGAGGGCATGGACACAGGTGACGAATGCAAGGTGCAAGGTTGTGGCTCCCTACCCACAGATAAAGCACCAGGAAGTTTTAGAGAAGGGAGAAATGATTTCCAGTAGGGGCAATCCAGGATGGATTCGTGAAAGATGCTGTGTTTGACACAGTGCCTCAGGGGAAAGCCCTCTTTGGCCATGTCCCCATGTCCAGGTGAAGACCCTGAGATGTGAATGGGCAGGTCTGGGGTTCCTTTGGGTTAGGACAGAGGGTGGGATGAAAATGGAATAGGAAATGGGAAGAATGGCAGGGTGGGACTGTGAAGTACTCAGATGCCAAGCTCCACACTTCCACCTAACTCCACTGGAGCTCCTGTGATTCCTGTCGAGAGAAGGATACAAACAAAACCGCGCCCCAGCCAGAGGGGAGGACAGCGATGACCGTCAGCCTGTCCCAGGTGGGTGGTAACGGGATCAGTGTGAGGGACAAAGTCACATCCAGTGAGGGGCAGATTTCATCTCTGCCACTGACAAGCGGGCAGACTTGGGGCAATTCACCTTGCGGAGCACCAGCAACTGTTTGAGGCTGTTGATAGGCATCAAGATAGGCAGGGACAGGACAGAGGCTCCTGCCCAAAGCCTGGTGACTGGAACCAACAGCTGCAGCAGCTGTTGGCAGGGAAGATCCTTGCCCAGAATGGTCACAGTGAGGTGAATATGGGTGGATGGCAGCCATGGCATGCTGTGCATGCCTACATTTAATGTGGCACAGATGACCTGGAGGTCAGAGGTGGAGAGAACACTCAGCTCCTTATCAGGGCCAGAAGCCAAAGAGGCACCAACAAGGAGCAGGGGACAGGGATGCAGGACCCCAGCCAGAAAGCTGGGTATGCAATCTTGGGGGTTCAAAGCCAGGGCTATAGCTGTAGCTGATAGCAGATTGGGTCATCCCTCTGCATTTATTCAAAGTGTTTCCAGTGGCCCTGAGAGAGGTTGTAGCAGGAAGAAGCATCAATCTATCAGTTTCTTGGTGGTGATTTGATCTTTTGGATCTTTTGAGTAGTTGATTCACCCCTAAAAAAAGAGCCTTTGGTGCCATAGAAACCTCAGACTCAAAGTGGGGAGAGAAAGAAACTACATACTACACAGCAGGATCGATCTAGTCATCATTACTCTTATTGCGTCCTAGTAACAACTCTATCAGTAAGCAAATGTAAAAAGTTGAAGGTCACCTTAACAAAGGGCAGAGCCAGGTTTCAAATCAAGGTCTGGCTGGCCCCAGAGCCCAAGATTTCTCCTCTGCACTGTGTGTCTCACCACAGACAAAGGCCTAGACCTAGGAAGACAGTGATCAGCAGATCACTGGCCTACACTGGGCTTTTGCAGCACTGCTGCAGCACACCTCTGTATGGCCCTAAAGCAGGGTGGCCCTCATGTATGTTCATAAAGAACCACAGCCTGGCCAGGCACGGAGACTCACATCTGTGATCCCAGCATTTTGGGAGGCCACGGTGAGAGGATCACTTGAGCCAGCCTGGGCCAAATAGCAAGACCCTGTCTCTACAAAAAAAAATTTTAAAAATTAACTGGATGAGGTGGTATGCACCTGTGGTCCCTGCTACTCAGGAGGCTCAGGCAGGAGGACTGCTTGAGCCCAGGAGTTTGAGGCTGCAGTTATTTATGATGGCACCACTATAACCCAGCCTGGATGACAGAGTATGACGCTGTCTCTAAACAAAAAAAGAACTACAACTACACATCCATGCACATGCACACACAGCAGGACGCACGTGTGCCAGGTCTCAGCTTACTGGCCAGGCTGGTCTTGTGGAGACGGCTCTCCTTTCCAGTCACTGCTCTCCACTGTCCTGCTGACACTTTCTTCCCCATGCCTTTAGGAAATCGTCCTGTGTATTACAGTCACTGCATTCCCTCCCACCTCCACTGCAGGCCAGGCTTTCACGCATGGATTTGGAGGGCAGCATAGGCTCTGGGAGCACTACTGCCTCTCCACTTTCAGGGCCTGACCCTCAGGTGTTGAGGGCAGAGGGGGAAGGGGGCAGGCAAACGCTCTGGAGGGCTTCCTCTGCACCCCTCAACATGGCAGCCAGCTCTGGCTCCCCCAGAACCCCTCCCCTCTGCCACTGGCTGCACACTCTGTAACATGTGGCTGAGGTCCCTGCCCAGCAGACAGTCTCCTGGGTGGGGAACCAGTAAGGTGCTAGGCCCATGTGACCCACCCAGCGTGACACACACACACACACCCATGCCACGTGAAATGTGGGCACGCTGAGCACTGTGGCCATCCCACTCCCACCTAGCATTCTCCCTACTTTCTTTTCTCCCTGTTCTATAGTCATGGAGGTTGGGCCCATGGGATGGAGATGCCTCTTTCCTCATCTAGCAGGACCCCAGTTTTTGCTGGCGATTCTCTAGAAGGACCCCCAACCAAGCTGAGGTTCTCTCTTGCTTATTCCTTGTCCAGTCTTCTGTGAGAGACCGGGAGTGTGTCACAGGGCACTAGAGGGAAGTTGCAGAGACCTGAGGGTGGGCTCTGGCCCTGTTGTGCTCCTCTCTTTAGAATAAGGAGACTTACTTCTTTGTCCTCTGTTTTGGCTCTAGTCACTGCTCTCTGGACAATAAGAAAGTCCCTCTCCACACTGTGTCACACACAGATATAATGTGGAAAATTAAAGACCTAGGATGCTTGTTGTACCAATGGTGGCTTACAGAAGTCAGGAAACTTCTCTGGGGTACTGGCCCTAAATGACTCTGGATGGGTACACCTTACTTAATACCAAGGCACTCCCTGTAGTCCAGGATCCAGGATGCAGTCAAAAGCCTGTCCTGTTCTTCCTTCTCTTTTCTACAGCAAATGTGATCTGCTGACTGCCCCAGGTCCAGTCACATACACACATACCATATATACATACCACACACAAACACACACATACAAATACAACTCTGCACACACAAATACTTACATACATTCCCACAGAACCTCCCCCCACCCACACACAGACACTTACATGCATGTGCTGGCCTACCAGTCCTCAGCGTCACTCCCAAAGGATAGGGCTGCTGCTCTGCCCTCTGGGGCTCACACCAAGGTCAGGGTGCTAGCCAAGAGAAGGGTCTTTGTTTTTCATTCAATAGTGGTGCTTACCCTGAGTTCAAAATGCAAATGTGTTTTCTGCCAAAAGGCAAGAAGAAAAATAGTGATTGCAGAGACCTCAAAAATGACAGCAGAACAAAGATCAATTCCTGAAGTGGCAAGGGAGAAAAACCTAAAGCCAAGTCGCACTTGACTTGCATTAGCTACAGTGGCCTCATTGCCAAATCAGTCCAGCAAACCACCCAGGAACAAAGGGGCCAAGGAATCCATAAAATCACTGAGCTAGAGAGCCCCTGGAGAGAGGAGCCCTTACTGCTCCAGCACACAAGGCCCTACACACACGGTTGCTTCCATGTCACCTCTGTTGGCTCCAGGGTACGAGCACTCTGCAAATGCTAGCCACTATCAGCAATCTGCAGAAACGCCACTTCTAGCTGCTCTGTTCAGTCACAAGCCAGTGCACCTCTTAGCCCAGATCCCTGGCCATATGTGGGACAGAGAGGGAGGCCTGGGACCCCACAGCAGAGCAGGGACAGGCTGGCAGGAAAGCTGCAAGGCATGGTTTGGCACCCGTTCATGGGCAGACCTCCCTCCTCTCTGGCCTATGTGTGCTGAGCTATAAGATGTGAGGGAAGTTTGCACTGTTTTAACAGGGATACCTTTGCCTCCATGGTTCCCTCAGCTGCAGCTCCACTCTCTTGTGGATGAAGGCCAGAACCCCGCTTCCTGGCTTCTGAGAGAGGCACTAGAGAACATGCAGTGTTGCAAACTTACCTGGGCCTTAAGGGCTCACTGCATTGAAGTGAGAAGAATGCCGGCTATTTCCCTCATCCAAAGGGTCGGGATTGGAAGAGTCTGCAGAGACCCCTTCAACTCCTTTGCTTTTCTGAGGGTGGGACTGGGTTGGGTCAGAACTTGCCAATGGAGCTGGGTGCAAGCTCAGGGCTGTGGGCCTTGCTGCTCCCCACTCAGTCCTCAGGGCTGGGCACAATACTCAGCCTGGCTGGGGACGGAGATTGTGTTGTATAACTGAACCAACAAATTAATCTACTGTACTGTGCTCACTGGAGTTATTGCAGGGATGCTCCAAAGGACAGAAACCATCTTTCCAAAATGTGCACTCCACCATTCAAAATGCACACCAACCCAAAGCCCAGGGTTGATTACCTAGGGCCCTAGATATACCTGGCTCGACCCTTTTCTTCCATAAAGCTGAGGTCCTGGGGGAACTGGTTCCTGACTGCTAGAGTGTCTGCAAGCAGGTCACCATGGATGCCTGACTGCCTGCTTTGGCAGCTCTCTCATGTGAAGGACTTGAGGTAGGAAGGGAAGAAGGATGGGGGAGGCTACAACCCAAGGTGGCCAACAGCTGCTGCAGAGGCACATAGACATCTCATCCCTTCCAAAGTTTCTCCACCCACGTTAAGAATTTAAGTTTAGCACTATTCTTCCCACTTTATTCAAAACAACAGAAACCCACCAGTTGTACAGTGTCTTCCACATATTAAGTCGGTCAGTGTGTTATTTATACATTGGCTCCATTATTCCCACATTACAGGAACCCTGCAGGGTAAGAAGCCATCCCCATTTCACAGATGACGAGACTGAGACTGACAGAGGTGAAACTGCCTCCCTAGTGTCCTACAGCTGGTGTGGCAAGGCCAGAGGCTGCACTCTGAGCTCTTCACACTCTAGTTTATCACCACAGCTTGCATCACCTGGCAGAGGTAAGTGTCACCTGCCTTCACTGGCTGAGAAGTTGGCAGAGCAAGAACATGCATCCAGGCCCAATCCCAGGCCTCCGCAAACCTGGTGGATCCCTACATGAAACCAAAAGCCATAAGGGACACCTGTGAAGGTGGCTGGGAAGAAGGAACTAGGCGTGAACTAGCTTGAAGTTCTGGCCTCCTTACAACCAGGCTGCCAGCTCCTACATCCCCTGTCCTTGGCTCCCTTCCCACTCAACTCAGCCCTGGGAAAGTCAACACACATTTGTCACTCTGACAGCACAATAATGAGAGGAAACCAGGGCCTGGAGTAGGAACAGACAGGGCACACAATGCCCTGCACAGCAGGGCTGCCAAGCAGAGAGACTGCCTCCCACCCAGTGCATAGTCACTTCCCACCTGTGTTCTAGGGTCAACCAGCTGCCCTTCAAAGGCAGGCCCTCAGGCTGTGGCAGGGACCTAGGGAGTCTGTGATGTCTTTACAAAGAGGTCTATCAAAATGTACTCCTAGGTTGTTGCCAGGCAACCAAACAACAGTGGGACAGGTGTCCCTCAACCCCAACTGTCTGCCCTGTTTACCTGGACCCAGCTCGGGTATCACTCCTAAGAAAAAGATGAAGGGGTGTGCTGGCTTGGAAATTTCAAACTCGATTCATCTTAAAGCCATTAAGAACTATTTGGTCAAGTGACAGGGAACTGAGGTCTTGGCACAGATGGGTGAGCCTGGGTCTGGATGAGTGCATTCCTAGGCCCAGTTTCTCCTTCCAACAGCACCAGCATTCTCACTCTCCCTGACCTCCCTGAATCTCAGGCCAGGAAGTCAATGCAGGTACCCACGAGTTACCTGCAGAAGCTAGCAAAGAAGTATGTGAAGTTACTCTGGCTTCTGCCTGATGTTTGGAAAGTCAGCTCTGAGGCTATGTGAAGAAGCAGCCGACTGTCCCCTGGGACTCCCATCCCAGCCAAATGAGGGTTGTCATGTCAAGCCTGTCACTGTTTTCTCACTTGAGCTGGAGATGCTGCTGTGAAGCAGAGGCTCTGACGGGCATGGGACTGTGGAAGCATCACGCTTGCTGCTGCAAATGCATGACATGAGCCAGAAGCCTAACCAGCCGGAAGGAACATCCACTAAAAGCACATTATCTGTGCTCAGAGCACCCTGCCCTGCACTGGGCCTAGGGAAAGCACCCTACACGCACCTGTTAAAGAGGTTATTGCGGCGAACCATCCGCAGAAAGCCAGTGGGGTCAGTGACCGAGTTGAGTTTGTTGTTCATCTCTTCAAATTGCTGGTCCATGATGTCTCCCGCTTCACTCTCTGTCTCACTGCTGGCACAGGCCCTGCAGGAAAAATTGCAGAAAAAGCCAATCAGAGACAGGAAGCGCTGAGCTATGGAAGTCAGCTCTGAGGTCCTGTGCCATTCTGTCACCAAACGATCCTCTCGTACCATTGCCTCCAGATGTCAGCATTACCCTACTCCCTCCTCAGTGTCCCTGAGGCCCTCTTCCTGAACTTCTTTTGTCCACTGCTTCTCCAGATGAACTCTGGTTGGTTGTTTATGGGCTGTCACCCCCCACTCTGCTGTGAACTCTCTACAGGCAGGAGCTGTGTCTGAATAAGAATTGTATTCCCAGCATCTGGCATATGCATGACAGACTAGGTGAGGTGCTGTCTGTGATGGGCTGGCCACATACTCTTCCCAGAGTAGAGCTGAGGCAAGTGCAGCTGTGAGGCAATCCTCCCTGCACAAGCTGCAGTCCAGTCCATTTCAGAAACAGTAACTAAGTACCTACATCGTGTTGGGTACTGTCCTAGGCAAGGGGGACATGCAGCCTAAAATGGCATTTTCCAGATGAGGGGACAAACATGCTGACAAGTGGCTGCAATGCTAGTAGGGCAGGCACTGCTGGAAACGCAAACGTGAGAACTGCTGCTGATTTGGCCCATTTTCCAAGCTCAGCATGAGGAGGTGACCATTTTTTAATTAATAAATTCACATTTCCCCTATGACAGCCTTTAACAGAGCATCTCACAATGTGTTTTAAGTAAACAAAAATACCCAGGAGTACCTTGATTCATCAGCATGATTAAAATGGCAAAAGGCTTAATAAATGTAAAAGCCATGCACTGTGCCCTGATGAGACACGGACAGCCAGGCCGTGGCTAATGTGTCTGTGGAAGCACTGCCGGCCTGCAGTCATCCTCCTCCATGCCACACCATGCCTCCCAACCAACTGAGGCTCACAAAGGCGCATGTCTATGTTGAGCCCTCACCTATCCTAGGCATCAGGAACACATTCAGACTTTGCTGAGATGCTTTGGTGAGATGCTTACTGATACCTTGCCCACAGGAAAACTACTTTCAGACCTTCCTGCTAAGGACTGGCATAAAGAAGTGGAGGGCACCAGGGCACTGCAGGCAGCAGTCAGTCACTAGCCCCTCATGTGCTAAGCAGGTGGGACTCTGGAAAGGCGCAGACCACCTGTCGCTAAGAGGAATAAGGCTTGGTGCATAGAGATTTGGGTTTAAGGCAAACATGACCCACTTCAAATGGCCAAGCTGGTGACACCTGTGACAGAGAAGGGAAATAAGCCCCTCACCGGCTCATTCTGGGGGGCAAATGAGACATGGCATGTAAAGCTGCTATGCAAACTTGAATGCTCTATGTGAACACCAACCCTGGTGTAAGGGCTAAATTTATGTCAACGTGACTGGGCTGCAGGGTGCCCAGATATTTGGTTAAACATTATTTGGGGTATGTTTGTGAGGGTATTTCTAGATGAGATTACCATTTAAGCTGGTAGACTGAGTAAAGTAGACTGCCCTCCCCAGCGTGAGTGGGCCGCATCTGCTTATCCATTGAAGGCCTGGATAGAGCAAAAAAGCAGAGAAAGAGAAAATGTGCTCTTTCTGTGCTGTCACCAACCTAAGGCATCAATCTTTTGCCTTCAGGCTTGGACTTGAACTGAAACTTACACCACTGGCTTTCCTGGGTCTCCAGCTTGCTGCAGCAGATCCTGGGGCTTCTCAGTCTCCATAACCACATGCACGAATTCCTTATAATAAGTTTCCTTTATCTCTTTATAAAAATAAATAAATATACATACAAACACATCCTATTTATATCTACGTGTTGTGTGTGTGTGTGTGTGTGTGTGTGTGTGTGTGTGTGATCTTTTATTGGTTCTGTTTCTCTGGAAAACCCAGATAAAAACATCTAGTAATTATCTCAGAACCACACTGATGACTGGTAAAGTCCTGGCTATTGGCCTGCTTTTGTTCCCAGCCTTCACAGTCTGGAACTGGCTCTTTAACCATAGTGCAGTACCTGGCATGCAGCAGCTATGCAGTGGGGAATTGCTGAATGAATGAATGACCTATGCTGGAGAGAATTTTACAATGTGCCAAGTATTTTTACACAGATTTAATTTTATCTCTATGACAACTCTGTGAGGTAGGTCTTATTATCTCTATCTTATATCTAAGGTGACAGAGGTTCGGAGAATCCAAGGAACTGGGCTAAAAAGTATTAATTAGGTGGTAGAGCTGAGTCTGAGTCCAGCTCAGATCTGTGGCACTCACTGACCTCCCTCCTCCTCCCCCTAAAAGGCTCTAAGCTTCTCACAGACTCCATGCTTCTCTCCTGGGGTTTGACTTCGACAGGGAGGGGCTGAATATAGGAATTAGGAGAAACCAGGAAACTTCTAGCATCGAAACAAATCACCAAGCTTCCATCATGTTGGACAGCTTTTATTCCTCTCACTGCCTGGTGGACGTCAGCTGAACAGGCAAGCAGGTGAAGACTTGAAAGGCTCCTTTGGGAGCTGAAGGCCCTTCACAGAGACCCTGGTAAATATTACTCAACGAGCTCCTCTGTCCAGGGACACATTTATCATCTGAATGCAACTGCCTGCTTAGAGCTGAGAAATCGGCTTGTCATTCAGCACTTTGCAAAGGGGAGAAGAATTGCCTGGGACCTGTATCAGCCTCCATTATCTTGCAGTTCTGTTCTTACTGTCAGCCACAGACTGAGCCCTCAGTATCTCCTGCTTAATGGGGTTGTTTCCTATTTCCTGACCCTTCAAAGTATTAACACTGAAGGGAAAAATAAACAGGCGATGTCATAGATAAAGGGATCTCCCATTTACAAAACAAGCCTCATATCTATATAGTAGGAGTCCCTAGTGCCTTGCTACTGGTTCTCACAGCACACTCACTCTCCTGCACCCATTTCTCTGAGTGACTTTCTAGAGATGGCACATCTGGTCACCATAGGCCCTGATTCAATCCATATTGCTTCAACAATAATTACTGGGTAGGAACCATGTGTAAGAATTATAGGGGCTAAATAGATGAGAGTCACATTATAGCTGCCTTCAAGGTGCGTACTATCTGGTATGACTAATATCCTTTAGTTCTTCCTTATTACTAGCCAATCCCTTTTACTCCAATCTCTGTTCAAATTATTGTGTGGTTTCTTATTCTTGCTTTGATACTGACTGATATATACTGAATGTTAATTTAAAAAACAAAATAAATCCTATTACCAAATCCTGGGAGAAAGTCAGGAAAGTAAGATAAGCTTTGGTGCCCCTCACTCATTGATGAGGTCATTAGGCTGACCAATCCTCAGAAACTCACTGTGCAACCAGTACATCCAAGACACTCAGCTGGGGCTGGGATTACTCAAAGGAAGAACACTTCTGCCCTGAGAAGCTGCTAGATAGGCACACTAATCTCTGCAACATGAAAAATAAATTACTACATAGTAGCACATGTATGTATATAGAGAGATTGAATGAACAATCAGTACAGGATAAGCAGGGGAGAGAGCAAGAAAAGAAAGAGAGGAGGAGGGAATGAATATGAGAATGTGAATAAACAAACAGTGGCTGTGCAGAAAGAGCCCCTAAAGCATTTAGTCTTACAGCCTGATTTTAGCCACTATTCTGATGGCCATGATCTGAAACAAAGAAACAATAGAGACACATTGGCTTTGCAGACAAAACTGGCAGTCATAGCTCAGCAGAGGATAACTCCAGGGAGAGAGGGCACGTGAGCCGGGTGGCAAGACAGGAAGAGTGGAAAAGGAGGGCACTCCTGGCCCACCAGCTGCTCAGCACTGGCAAGCTAGGGAGGCACCAAAAGCTAAGATTCCGCCTGTCTTTTCTTCCCAGTCTGCTTACATTCCACTCCTGCCTAACCAGCTCTGGACCCTTGGCCCTGCCTACCTGTCTTGCCCTCCAGACTTGGCCACACACTCGATTTCTCCTTCCTTCGTGGCTCTCTAGGCATAAGGATTCTGGCTCAGACGTCCTTCTTGGGCCCTTTCTACTCCCGGACTCTGGAGGGTAAAAGAGAACTCTGTTCTTGTTCCAGGGGCCTGACTTGGCACTTGCCCATCAGCCAGAGTCCTGCCTGGACCTGACCCTAGTCTTTTGCCTGGAGTCAGGTAGAAGGTTGAGGTCTGGATCATTATGGTCATGGAGAACAGTGAGGGCAAAAGGTCAAAGTCAGTACAAGCTGGCTTAAGCAGAGGGCAGCAAGGTATACCTCCTGGCGAGGGCTGAGAGGGGAGCTGGAGAGAGGGAGCAGTCCAGAGACAGGCAGTAGCTGCTTCATGGTACCTACCTGCCCTGCTAGCATCTGTTCCAGGGACTCTGTGAGAAGCCCAGATCCTGCCTGCTCTGGGGAATATAAATCATGCCGTCACCAGAGGCAGGCTCCAAAATGCTGTTCACATGCAGCTTTCCCCAGAGAGATGGAAATGGCTCATGAATCAAGCACCTCAGAGCTGTGCCAGAGTTCATCCTGTTCTTGGGGACATGGCTTGGCAAGAGGCTCCAGATAGGATTTTCATTTGCAAGCATGGCCACCTGATCTCTCTAAGAACATGCTTGCTCTCTGTCATTCCCCTGACAGTTGCAACTGAAGCTCCACAAGGCACACTTTTATTTATGTCTCAACATCCTTTTACTACCTCATTCTGTCTCCATTCCCCGCTCCCCTCCAGGCTTCTTGTGCACTGATAACCAGTTACTTGCCAAAGACCAACCAATTGCAACCCTGAAGCTGGAAACGACAGGCGAGAAACTCCATCTTCAGTTTCCTGTGCACAGGGCAGTGATACAGCTCCTACACCGCTGGCCCCATGCCCGATGGGAGCAGATCAAAGGCAGCAAAACACTCCTTTTTTCAAAGCGAGGATCTTTTTGCAATTGGTAAAACTTCAGAAAGCAAGAGTTAGTGCATTTGCAGCTACTTCCTATAATCATTTTTTTGCCTTCTGATTCTGAGAGGCCAGGTCTAACTGTGCCAGCACCCTATGTTGGGGATTCTACAACCAGGAAGCAGAGGGTATCTTGGAGATCTGAAAAGGTGCACAGATGACAATACCATGCGCACTTACTAGGTTTTGCATGGGCTGATGTGCCAACAGCTGAAAAGGCCCACCCATTTTTCCCAGTAGCCACTTAGCAAGAGCACCAGAAAATGAAGACATGAGACTTTTGGGAACTCAAGATTTCTGAGACCTTTGAAACTTTCCCATGTGACTTACTTACCAGTTCCTGTCTATTTTTTCCTACTAACAATTCGTAAACTTTTAAGATGAAAAGAGCCTGGGCTAAAAAAAAAAAGCAATTTAGTTGCAATCTTAGTCTCTGATAAAACAGACTTTAAACCAACAAAGATCAAAAGAGACAAAGAAGGTCTACTACATAAATGGTAAAGGGATCAAGTCAACAAGAAGAGCTAACTATCCTAAATATATATGCACCCAATACAGGAGCATCCAGATTCATAAAGCAAGTCCTTAGAGACCTACAAAGAGACTTAGACTCCCATACAATAATAATGGGAAACTTTAACACCCCTCTGTCAATATTAGACAGATCAATGAGACAGAAGGTTAACAAGGATATCCAGGACTTGAACTCAGCTCTGGACCAAGTGGACCTAATAGACATCTAGAGAACTCTCCACCCCAAATCAACAGAATATACACTCTTCTCAGCACCACATCACACTTATTCTAAAATTGACCACATAGTTGGTAGTAAAACACTCCTCAGCAAATGTAAAAGAACAGAAATCACAACAAACTGTCTCTCAGACCACAGTGCAATCAAATTAGAACTCAGGATTAATAAACTCACTCAAAACCGCATAACTACATGGAAACTGAACAACCTGCTCCGGAATGACTACTGGGTACACAACGAAATGAAGGCAGAAATAAAGATGTTCTTTGAAACCAGTGAGAACAAAGACACAACGTACCAGAATCTCTGGGACACATTTAAAGCAGTGTGTAGAGGGAAATTTATAGCACTAAATGACCACAAGAGAAAGTAGGAGAAATCTAAAATCGACACCCTAACATCACAATGAAAAGAACTAGAGAAGCAAGAGCAAACACATTCAAAAGCTAGCAGAAGGCAAGAAATAACTAAGATCAGAGCAGAACTGAAGGAGATAGAGAAACAAAAAACCCTTCAAAAAATCAATGAATCCAGGAGCCGGTTTTCTGAAAAGATCAACAAAATAGATAGACCACTAGCAAGACTAATAAAGAAGAAAAGAGAGAAGAATCAAGTAGATGCAATAAAAAATGATAAAGGGGATATCACCACGATCCCACAGAAATACAAACTACCATGAGAGAATACTATAAACACCTCTATGCAAATAAACTAGAAAATCTAGAAGAAATGGATAAATTCCTGGACACATACACTCTCCCAAGACTAAACCAGGAAGAAGTTGAATCCCTAAATAGATCAATAACAGGTTCTGAAATTGAGGCAATAACTAATAGCCTACCAACCAAAAAAAGTCCAGGACCAGACGAATTCACAGCCGAATTCTACCAGAGGTACGAAGAGGAGCTGGTACCATTCCTTCTGAAACTATTTCAATCAATAGAAAAAGAGGTAATCCCAGCACTTTGGGAGGCTGAGACGGGTGGATCACGAGGTCAGGAGATCGAGACCATCCTGGCTAACCCAGTGAAACCCCGTCTCTACTAAAAAAAAAAAACACAAAAAACTAGCCAGGCGAGGTGGCGGGCACCTGTAGTCCCAGCTACTCGGGAGGCTGAGGCAGGAGAATGGCGTAAACCCGGGAGGTGGAGCTTGCAGTGAGCTGAGATCCGGCCACCACACTCCAACCTGGGCGACAGAGCGAGACTCCGTCTCAAAAAGAAAAAAAAAAAAAAGACGGAATTCTCCCTAACTCATTTTATGAGGCCAGCATCGTCCTGATACCAAAGTGTGGTAGAGACACAACAAAAAAAGAGAATTTTAGGCCAATATCCCTAATGAACATCGATGTGAAAATCCTCAATAAAATACTGGCAAACTGAATCCAGCAGCACATCAAAAAGCTTATCCACCATGATCAAGTCGGCTTCATCCCTAGGATGCAAGGCTGGTTCAACATAGGTAAATCAATAATTGTAATCCATCACATAAACAGAACCAATGACAAAAACCACATGATTATTTCAGCAGATGCAGAAAAGGCCTTCGACAAAATTCAACAGCCCTTCGTGCTAAAAACTCTCAATAAACTAGGTACTGATGGAACATATCTCAAAATAATAAGAGCTATTTATGACAAACCCACAGCCAATACCATACTGAATGGGCAAAAACTGGAAGCATTCCCTTAGAAAACTGGCACAAGAAAAGGATGCCCTCTCTCACCACTCCTATTCAACATAGTGTTGGAAGTTCTGCATAGGGCAGTCAAGCAAGAGAAAGAAATAAAGGATACTCAATTAGGAAAAGAGGAAGTCAAATTGTCTCTGTGGATGACATGATTGTATATTTAGAAAACCCCATCATCTCAGCCCAAAATTTCCTTAAGCTGATAAGCAACTTCAGCAAAGTCTCAGGATACAAAATCAACGTGCAAAAATCACAAGCATTCCTCTACACCAATAACAGACAAACAGAGAGCCAAATCTTGAGTGAACTCCCATTCACAATTACTACAAAGAGAATAAAATACCTAGGAATCCAGCTTACAAGGGATATGAAGGACCTCTTCAAGGAGAACTACAAACCACTGCTCAATGAAATAAAGGAGGACACAAACAAATGGAAGAACATTCTATGCTCATGGATAGGAAGAATCAATATCATGAAAATGGCCATACTGCCCAAACTAATTTATAGGTTCAATGCTATCCCCATCAAGCTACCACTGACTTTCTTCACAGAATTGGAAAAAACTACTTTAAAGTTCATATGGAACCAAAAAAGAGCCTGCATAGCCAAGACAATCCTAAGCAAAAAGAACAAACTGGAGTCATCAAGCTACCTGACTTCAAACTATACTGCAAGGCTACAAAACCAAAACAGCATGGTGCTGGTACCAAAACAGAGATATAGACCAATGGAACAGAACAGAGCCCTCAGAAATAACACCACATATCTACAACCACCTGATCTTTGACAAACCTGACAAAAACAAGCAATGGGGAAAAGATTCCCTATTTAATAAATGGTGCTGGGAAAAGTGGCCAGCCATATGTAGAAAGCTGAACCTGGATCCCTTCCTTACACCGTATACAAAAATTAACTCAAAATGGATTAAAGACTTAAATGTAAGACCTTAAAACCTTTATGATACCATAAAGACCTTTATGACACCATAAAACCCTAGAAGAAAACCTGGGCAAAACCATTCAGGACATAGGCATGGGCAAGGACTTCATGACTAAAACACCAAAAGCAATGGCAACAAAAGCCAAAATAGACAAATGGGATCTAATTAAACTAAAGAGATTCTGCACAGCAAAAGAAACTATCATCAGAGTGAACAGGCATCCTACACAATGGGAGAAAATCTTTGCAATCTACCCATCTGACAAAGGGCTAATATCCAGAATCTACAAAGAACTTAAACAAATTTACAAGAAAAACAAACAACCTCATCGAAAAGTGGACAAAGGATATGAACAGACACTTCTCAAAAGAAGACATTTATGCAGCCAACAGACACATGAAAAAATGCTCATCATTACTGGTCATTAGAAAAATGCAAATCAAAACCACAATGAGATACCATCTTATGCCAGTAAGAATGGCAATCATTAAAAAGTCAGGAAACAACAGATACTGGAGGGGATGTGGAGAAATAGGAATGCTTTTACACTGTTGGTGGGAGTGTAAACTGGTTCAACCATTGTGGAAGACAGTATGGCGATTCCTCAAGGATCTAGAACTAGAAGTACCATATGACCCAGCCATCCCATTACTGGGTATATACGCAAAGGATTATAAATCATGCTGCTATAAAGACACATGCACACGTATGTTTACTGCAGCACTATTCACAGTAGCAAAGACTTGGAACCAACCCAAATGTCCAACAATGATAGACTGGATTAAGAAAATGTGACACATATACACCATGGAATACTATGCAGCCATAAAAAAGGATAAGTTCATGTCCTTTACAGGGACATGGATGAAGCTGGAAACCATCATTCTGAGCAAACTATCACAAGGACAGAAAACCAAACACCGCACATTTTCACTCATAGGTGGGAGTTGAACAAGAACACATGGACACAGGGTGGGGAACATCATACACTGGGGCCTGTCAGAGGGTGGGGAACTGGGGGAGGGATAGCATTAGGAGAAATACCTAATGTAAATGATGAGTTGATGGGTGCAGCAAACCAACATGGCACATGTATACCTATGTAACAAACCTGCACACTGTGCACATGTACCCTAGAACTTAAATGAAAGAAAGAAAGAAAGAAAGAAAGAAAGAAAGAAAGAAAGAAAGAAAGAAAGAAAGAAAGAAAGAAGAAAGAAAGAAAAGAAAGAAAGAAAGAAAGAAAGAAAGAAAGAAAGAAAGAAAGAAAGAAAGAAAGAAAGAAAGAAAGAAAGAAAGAAAGAAAGAAAGAAAAGAGAGCCTGGGCTTCCTTTTAGGGATAGCAAAGAAAGGCTGGGAGACATCCTACTCTACGGGATGTCTCACACAGGAGAAGAACCCAAGAAACAGAGAAGCGATGTGAGTCTTTAAATCAGGAATACAGGCTACACACTGGGGATGAGGAGAAGGAGGCGGTGTAGTAGACAGCTTTGGAGCAAGCTCTGACCACCATAAACATTCTACTTCTAGAAATTGCCTCCCTGGGCCAAGCGCGGTGGCTCACGCCTGTAATCCCAACACTTTGGGAGGCCAAGGCAGGTGGATCATGAGGTCAGGAGTTCAAGATCAGCCTGGCCAAGATGGTAAAACCCCGTCTCTACTAAAAATACAAAAATTAGCCAGGCGTGATGGCGGTCGCCTGTAATACCAGCTATTCCGGAGGCTGAGGCAGAAAACTGCTTGAACCCAGGAGGCAGAGGTTGCAGTGAGCCAAGATAATGCCACTGCACTCCAGCCTGGGTAACAGAGCGAGACTCTGTCTCAAAAAAAGAAAAAAAAAAAGAAATTGCCTCCCTGATTCACAGAGTCACATATGGTGACCATCCTCCCTGCACTGGTGATTGTATCAGATGTGTATTCCTGCCCTAAGCTTGGCCTATCAGATTCCTTTCCCCAAAAATTTGTGTGCTGGAATTCAGGGGAGCTGAATGTAACTTCCTGTGGCTACTTCTATAGGCTGTGGGTGAGCACAGGAGCCATCCGAGGTGGCTATTTTCCCACTCTGGGATTAGGAGCAGAGAGCAGTTTGCACCTCCAGCTGCAAACTGGAGGTCTGCAGCAGGAGGTGCCAAATGAAGCAGCTGAGCAGTGATGAGAACCAGACTGCCTCCCACAACCTAGGGGTTCCCACAGCTTTCCTTTAGTGTTCCAAGTTTGCCTTGGATTTCATGGGGCTCCTCACCCATATAACCTTATTAGAAATCCCCCTTTCGATTAAGCAAGGTTTGGGGAGGATTGTCCTTGGGCGAGAAGAAGGGCAGGGCGGAGAAGTGTCCTCAGGGACCTGTGTGTCCTCACTGCCCAAAGCCACAGCTGTCTAATTGCTCTGGTATCATTCAAACTTATGGGCACGTTGGACGGTCAGTGGGTAGAGAGAGTATGAGCTGCATACCAGAGCAAGATGTGCTAGAACCATCCATGAGGGTAGAGACAAGTGAAAGCCATTCTTCTCAGAAAATTCCTCCCAGGGGGCCCAATATCATGCCAGAGAAAATGTGGTAACACCAGCACAGTCTCTGAAGTCAAATCCACTAGTTCAAACCCTCTGTAGGGGCTAGCAGTGGGGCCCTTCCAGCATTTGCTGTTGACACTGCCTGGGGCTATGAACAGTTTCTCCTCAGAAGGTCAGTCACTATCATACACTCACTGGTCTCTCTGGAAATGCTTATATTTGAATGAGGCTAGATTTAGTTCCTTTCTCTTCTTGTACATCACTCTAGAAATTGCTTTTCTCTGTATCCTCTCAAGGCTATAATTTATACTATTATCTAACAGTTGTAATTTATAGAAAAAACCTTCTGTTGGTCGGAAGGCAAACGATTACATTAACCTGCCGAGAATCTATACACATATGAACACAAAACACACCTATGAACAATCAATGAATTATGTGTGCTTTGGTTGTTAAACTGATGAAACAATAAAAGTTCTCTTCCGAAACGCTTTCTTAAGAGCATCTGAATTTTCTTAAAAAAAAAAAAACACAAAGTCTTCTGGCCTCTGGGATCCAGAACAATTGTGCATTTTTAACTCAGAAGCATTTTTTGTACACATTCTTTTTATCTCATGGCCTGGAATTATCTAGTCTATACTTAAGTGTTAAAGGAGAAATACAAATTTACCCTTAGCTTTTCTTTGTTAAAGGAGAAATACAGGTTTTCCCCTAGCTTTTCTTTTTTCAGTAAACACAGTGATCAAATAAATAAAAAGGTTTCACTTCCATTAGCTCAACAGCCTGTGTGTATGAATACACAAAGACTGTAATCGACTGGAAGGCCCCAATACTTGGTGTTTTATTTTTGAAATCTTTGCCGAGAAAGTGTTGGCAATGGAGTTTTCCCCTGACGATGTGACTCTCAAACCCTCTCCTCCACCAATCAGGTTTAATCACATCAATAAGGCTCAACTCAACCAATATGAATGCTGTCTAGTATAGGTTGAGTATCCTTATCTGAAATGCTCGGGACCAGAAGTATTTTGAATTTTTGATCTTTCTGGATTTTGGAATTTTTACCAGCTGAGCATCCCAAATTAAAAAACCTGAAATCTGACATGCTCCAATGAGCATTTCCTCTGAGCCTCATGTTGACGCTCTGGAAGTTTTGGATTCTGGAGTATTTTGGATTTTTGAATTTGAGATTCAACCTGTAGTAGAAAGAGCCCAAGGCCTGGAGTCTAGGACACATTCCTTCTGGACATCACCTATGGGACTCAGAGGAAGCAAATCTTTCTTCTTCACAGACAAAATAGAGATAATAATAGGATTAATGAAATAATGTCAGTGTATATAGCACCTATCACATAGAACCTGGCACCTGCTAGGTGCTCAGTAAACTCAACGGACATTTTTCTTTTTCGAATTCTGTGAATGTGTTTTATCTAAGAATTAGACACATACACACTCACATATACAGATATATCTAATAAAGAAAGTCGTACCGGCCAGGTGCGGTGACTCATGTCTGTAATCCCAGCACTTTGGGAGGCCAAGGCAGGCGGATCACTTGAGGTCAGGAGTTCAAGACCAGCCTGGCCAACCTGGTGAAACCTCATCTCTACTAAAAACATAAAAATTAGCCGGGTGTGGTGGCGCGTGCCTGTAATCCCAGTTACTCTGGAGGCAAAGATAGGAGAATTACTTGAATGCAGGAGGTGGAGCTGGAGGTTGCAGCGAGCTGAGAAGGCACCACTGTACTCCAGCCTGGGCAACAGAGCGAAACTCTGTCTCAAAAACGAAAAGAAAGTCATCCCAATTATAAAGAATCGTTTTGAGACCCAAGCAAGAGCATACGTGAAAGCTCTTTTTAAAAGGCAGACTATACAAATGAAAGTTGTCAGTCATTGTGTTGTTATTAAAAGTACTTAATGAAATTTTTGGCTGTACCAATATTTAGTAGCAATGTGTGTTGCCTTAGTGAAAATGCCATAGGCTAGAAAAAAAATAGTGGTAACTTAATCTACTTTCTTTTAATTCTGAAAGTAAAATATACTTGTGGCAACTACAGTCATATGCCATTTAATAACAGGAACATGTTCTGAGAAACACATCATTAGGCAATTTCATCACTGTGTGAGCATCAGAGAGTGCACGTGCACAAACCTAGCTGAGACAGCCTACAACACACCTAAGCTGCCAGCCTATTGCTCCTAGGCTACAAACCTGTATAGCATGTTATTGTACTGAATACCACAGGCAACTATAACACGATGTTAAGTATTTGTGTATCTAAACATAGAAAAGGTACAGTGTAATATGGTAGTATAATCTCTTAGGATCACCATTGTGTATGACATTGTTGACTAAAACGTCATTATGTGGTACATGACTATTCAAAATTGATTCAAAATTGATTCTAAAAGCCCCTCTCTCCTCCCACAAAGTGAGCACTACTACCATGGTATACATAGGCTGCCTATATACATAGGCTATATACATAGCGATATATACATAGGCTGCATGATTGCTGTATGTGGATATACGTGCATGAGTGTGTTTGTATATGTGTGTGCACCTCTTTAACAGAGGTGTCAATGCAATAAATATCAGATACAGGCACTCTGCCTCACCTCCCCATGTCCAGATGCACATAGGAAATGGCTTTGAGAACCTGTCTCAGGACTTTTGGGTCTCCACTTAGAACAGTGGTCAGAGAAGGGCCAGAGAGAAGAGAATGAGGAAACTGGTGATTTCTTTGGAGGTAGTTACCACCATACAATGAGTCCCCATCTCAGCCCCTTTTGGAGAGGCGTGAGGGGGCACCATCTTCCACCTCAAGCCTCACAGGAGGTGTTGTCATGGTACCTCACAGGGTGTACCACTCAGAGAGCTTGGTAATGTGCCCTCTGAAGTCAGGGGAGAGACCTGGAGAACTGAAGCCTGACCCTTGCTGAGTGGAGTCTCACTGTCCCACCCTGCTTCTGCCCTGCCAGGAGGGTGAGGCTAGGAAGGGGATAGCCATGCTGCTAGAGTTCAGGGTCAGGGATACAAGAGTGTTTCCTGCAGAGCAGGCAAAGCTCATTTTGAGTTCTGTCCTGTAAAGCCACCTGGAGAGGCCATAGAAGGTACACAACCAGACGCCAAGGGCTGAGAAGAAAAGTGGAGGACCAGAGATGCATCTACCCAGGTCCAAAAAGCTGCAGAGCCCCTCTAAAGGGCCCACAAAAAGCAAGATTCCACTCTAACCATCTAACAGGCCTAAAGTTCCCAAAGCCATGTAGCCAAGCAAGAATGATCCCGTCTCCCTCTATCCCCTTGCCATAGCGTCAAGTAGGTGGCAGAGGAGGCGGGCCTGTCCCATTACCCTCAGCAGGCTTCCAGCCCAAAGCAGGCCCAGGTGAGTGTGATGCTTTCTTCTCCTTGGCAACAATGGAACAAACCCTGGCTGCTGCATATGACCATATTCAAGTGAAGCGGAAGAGGGATTTCAGTGACCTCATAACTTATTTGATAATAAGAGTATATCCTGGGCTCAGTTTTTTCTTCTGGTCCAGGAAATCATATTGCCTGTAGGCATGGAGGAAGGGAGGCAACCTTGTCCTCTTCCTGGATCCTTTCCTGGAATAAGCCTGTTGCTCAAAATTGTGGAGAGAACTGCCCTGCTCCTTCCCACTCCTCAAAATGAGGCCTTGCACTCAGAGCCACCATCACATGCAATAGAACTCTGGGGCAGGTAGCCATTCTTGTCAGCCTAGGAGGTTTTTTTCTGCTTGGGTAAATCCATGCCTGACTGGGCTCCTGGCCTCCAAGAAGAGAAGGTGAGGAAGCTAAAGTGTCCAGAATGGAATGTACTCATTCGCCCACATATCCTGGAGGCCCTGTAAAGTGCAAGATGCTATGAGAGATCCCACCAAGTGGCAGGGTCTGTTCCCTCAGAAATTCTCAGCCCTGGAGTGGAGCGGAATGCAGACAGACATGCCTCTAGCACAAGCCAGAAGCTAGCAAGTGTCCAATGCAGAGAGACACAGAGCTTTAGTGTGGGAGAGGTGCCACCTAGTTCAGGGAGACCCTTTATGTCCTCTCAAAGGCAGAAGCAATTGAGACGAGTTGAAGAATGAGCCAGGATTGGAGCAAGTTAGAATGGCAGTGTAGGATATCTGGTCCAGGGCAGGGCTAAGAAACAGCAAAACCATAGACATGGCATAAAGATAAAAGACATAAATTCTTTCAAATTAATTTTCCAAGAACCAGCACACTGATTAGGCCTTAACTGCATGAGTCCACAAATGCTGTCCACCACCCAGAGGACAGTGCAGAGCCTGGTGTGAATACTGCTGTCATCTAGCACCAGTCTAGCTTTCAAATCTTATCTCCCATCACTGCCTGAGACAAGCGTGCTTCATCCAAACCAAGCACTCTCCATTCCACAAACAAACCTTGCAGTGGGCCACCTCCCTGCCTTGCCTAGGCAATTCCCTTGACCTAGACTCTCCCTTCTCTATCAACCCTGACCTGCCACGCATGTGAAAATTAAGCCTGTCCCTCCAAGACAAGCTCAAATGCCTTCCCCTCTAAAAAGCTTCCCCCTGAACACCTCTGGCCAAAAGGGAGCTCTCCCTTCTCCTGCACCTCCAGCAGCACCTACTAGGTGAATAACTCCTTAAGATCCAGACCATAAGGAGCCTTCAGTCTGTCCATCTTTGTCCCTAATTGCATGGACAGATGTGGAGGCACAGACCCTGTCTCATGTCTCTGATCCTCATAAGAGCTAGCATCAGATCTTTGCTACAGCAGAGCTCAACACAGGCTGGGTGGCTGTATAAGGCCTCCCGAAGGCTTCCTTGACTTCATCACCTGCACCTGGGAGATGTACCACAGGAGCAGCACACCACCTTCAGAACAGCTGTGAAATGGTTTTAAATCCCACCATACAGGTTAGGTTCTGTCCCCTCCCAAGGAGAACCAAGTCAGTCACTGGAAAAACAAAACCGGCACCCTTAAGTAAACAGTGGCTTTGCAGCAATTGTAAAATACCTTTCTTCCATTTCCTTTTTAGAATCTTAAACTTTCTTCCTGTGAGGTGACCAGAGAGAAGAGGAACTGTTACAGAAAGGAATTTAAAATTTATTTTATTTTATTTTAGCAGGGGTGGTTTGGGGCCAGGTTTCTGGAGCAGCAGAGGACTAGTGCAGTGCTCTTGGAGGCTGGTCCCAAATCCATGGCACCTGGCTATTCCTTCCCTTCTCCCAGCTGGTTGGGGACTGTATAAGGGGTCACGATGGCCCCACTGAACTTAATCATGGGGTGTATGAGCACACACGCATAATGTGAGGTGGTAAGCATATGCAGCTGTGAAGGTGGGGTGTCTACAGTATGTGGTAGTAACGGCACAAGATGAGTGTGTGTGAAGGGTGTTGTATGAGGGGTATGTGCAAGCACACTGGTGTGTGAGGGGGTGCAGTGGGCTTGGCACATGAGAGCTATCTATGAGTGCATGTTCTGTGAAGAGTGTGTGTAGGAGCAAGGGCCTGTGGGGAAAAGCATTCTATCAGGTGAGTAGCTCTGGGCCCTTCACTGGGCCTCTGAAATAAAGTACCCATTCTGATCTGGTAGGGTTCCCCAGTTCCAAACCTAAAGGGCAACAGAGTTGAGACACGTTATTAATGACAGCTGAAGTCAATTACTGAGTGTCAGGGCCTACTTGCATATTACCATGAATCCTTATAGCTGAGACAGCTATAAGGGTACAGCTGGGAGGTAGATCTTATCTTTGTCAAAGATCTCTAAAGGGAGACTCAGAGGAGCTCAGGCACTTGTCCAGGGTCCCACAGTTAATAAGCAGCAGAAGTAGGCCCTGGAGCCAGGTGAGCTTGAATCAGGCCTGTTCATTCCCATGTCACCATCCCAGTCTCTAAGGGCTCAGAAGCTGCCTAATCCAGGAAAACATTTTCTAAAGGCAATCAGGGGCTGAGAAGCTCAAAGTTCACAGAGGCATTTCCATTAGCACAGCCCTCCTTAGCAGCATCAGCTCCCATATGCTATGCATGCTTTTAAATTTCATTTTATTCTGTGTTCTTGTAGAAAACACAGGCTATTATAACTGAAAATGGTCTTCAAAGATCACCATGAGGTCCATTTCCCTTGTTCACTAAGAGCCAAGAAGGTCTCTGGGAAGAACATTTGCATATATTATGTACATGCTACATATTATTTAGGAGTATGTATACATCAAGGGGTTTGAGACACACAATGGAAGAGTGTGGGGAGTATGGGCATATATTTTACCAGCTGTTAAAGAGACCTGCCTGAGTCAGTGTTTAAAGATTTTTGTTTCCTACACATGCACTAATACAAGTTATATTAAAAAGCCAAATGACCCCTTCAACAAATGAAAAAGAGATGAGGGTTTAGGATAATGAGAATATTACAGCAAAACTCATACTGTGCCTGCTTCTAATGGGAATCCTACAGCTAGACCTCCACGTAATGCTTTGAGAATGCCCCCCTCAGAGTTGTTACAAATACAGCAAACCTTAATATGTCATAATGAAAATGCATACTCTAATACAACATGATCTCCTTAATGAGGCAAACTGGAGGGGGTGTGTGGTAACTTTATTCATAATCCTCTAAATGTAGGTAAATTGCACACATTTTAAATTTCTATACAAATAATGTCACCAAGAGCTATCAAACCTAGTCTATTTGGTCTGGATAAGAAACCACTTAACAGAGAAAGTCAGGGTATAACCAAATGCTAGGCAACAACCGGGAGGAGGGAAGTTATTTTTCATATGGGATGTGATCCTTAAAAGCTAGAAGTGACCTCTAAAATTATTCCATATTCCCTAGATCACCTAAAACTGAACAAGTCAGAGGGAGAGTGTGACTCCCAGGCTCCTGGAAGGAATCATGGAAAGCCTTTGCAATCCCCCATCTCTGATGTTTTTTGAACAGTCATATTTATTATTGTCTAAATTGAACTTTGGGCGAAAACAGTTTCCTGTTTGTCTGCAGTATTTGTTTTCTGAGAGGATATTCAGAAACATCAGTTTTCTGAAACAAGTCAAAGTAATATAGGATTTCCTTTGTTAATATCAAAGTCTTTTACCTCTGGGAGAGAGCCTGTTTCCTCTTTCTCTCTCTCTCTCAGCAAAGCACATTTCCTTCTTTCTCTAATTGGATTTCTACAAGGATCTGTTTTCCCTTCTCTCTTCCAGATGCTCGAGATACAGCACTGTACAAAAAGCTGCTGGCTGATGTCGTTCCTGTCTTTTTCTGCCACATTAACCCGGTAGGGGGTTTAACAGCCCGAGATTTTGAAAAGCTGTTGTCAAGTCATGAAAGCCCCCAAACACAACTTAAATGGTTATTAGCTAGTGGGAAACGTCCCCTGCATTCTAATCCTTCCATTTAAATAACAATAATAAAGAAAATAATAACAATAAGAGTAAACTCCATGCCTTCGAAGCCATGATTATACCCTACCACCCATTGTCCACACAGTCTACAGCGAATTTATATGGGGCCTAAGGGTGAGGTGTATGGCTTTTGGCTTGGTGGGCACTTCTGATTTTGCAGCCAGCCAGCAGGGGTCGCCCAAGTCATCTAGCAGTTAATTCGGAGCTTCCATGACATCCTGGATAATTCCTTTAAAAAACCCAAGGCACAGACAAAAGAGCCAAGGGGGTTCCTTGCTGTATTAAAAGCCCTGAAACACATGTATTTGCCAAATAGAAAGGTGCAGAATTAATTGGAAAAGAGATGGAATTTGTATTTCCAGCTCCCTTGGGGGTTTTATA
Organism: Theropithecus gelada; assembly: GCF_003255815.1. Lineage (NCBI taxonomy): Eukaryota > Metazoa > Chordata > Mammalia > Primates > Cercopithecidae > Theropithecus > Theropithecus gelada. The sequence goes on along the minus strand of NC_037678.1, from coordinate 22,501,010 downwards.
ATTAATAAATATTTGTTAAGTCTGTAATAAGTATAAAGTACCATATATGTGCAGAACAAAACAAGCTTTTGCTGGCATCAGAATGTACTTATGGTGCATTCTGTACTTGATCAAAAGACATAAAAGTTAAGGATAAACAATGATAGCAGTGCCATATAGTGACCCTTTATCACGTGCCAGGCATTTCCTAAATTTCCTCACAGTGACCCATCAAGGTAGATCCTATTATTATTCCTATTTCGTAGATTTTTGTTAGAAGCCCCACAAAGCTCCGCAAGATTCAGTCACTTGCCCCAGGAAGCCCAGCCAGTAACTGGAAGAGCCCAGATTTAAACTGGGCTTTATAGCTAATACATCTTCTCAACTCCCAAACTGATGTTCTTTCTACAGCCCTATTGTATAGCCAGCATAACAAAATTTATGTATTCCTTATGCCAAGGATACTAAAGGAAATGCTACCACAGAAAAAAAGACCAGCCATTTTCAATAATAATTAGTAAAGTACAAATTGTGTAGGTAATACAAAAAAATTGTGTTGGCTATGGGGCTTCTGAAACAATGTCTCGAGTGTTTTATTTCCTTATGTATATTCAATACTTTATAAAATGTCTACAGATGTGAAAATTATAGTAAATATATTCTGCAGTCTTAATTGCTAAATGATTACAAAGTAACTAAACAAGAGGTGGCAGGTTGCCCTGTGGCTTTATTCATCTCTTTCTGGAGAGCAGCAAAATCATAAAGTCTTCTCTGACACAACAGGTTTCTATGGTTACATGAGACATAAATATATTATATGTCCTGTGCGACGTGAAAGGACTAGTCAGGCACTGTGTGTGCAGCAGACCCCCAGAGGGAAAGCACTCCTGTGGATGGCACTCCACAGCCAGCTAAATATTTGTTTCTAGGTTTACAACGGGGTAGAAGCAGGAATAAAAGCTGTTGGTGCTAGAGAAACTGTCTACATAGCTCAGCAAATGTATCGGCATGTTGGCTGTAAAGAAATGCAAAGAACGAAATGGCTTCTGCTTTGTCAGTCTTGAAAACTAGTCCTTAGTGAGCTGTGTGAGGCAGAGGCTTTGTCCATCATCCCTTCTGGATGCAGGACGGCCTGTTGTCTCCCACTGGGCATCTGTACAGAATCTACATGTATCCAAATTATTCTGTTGGTGGTTTATGTATTTTCTTAACCTTAAAGAAGCATAATCAGATAGTGGCTACTGATAAATCAAATAAGAAAAGTAGTTTCCATTCAAGATAGGATAGGCTCAGAGACCTCTGTCTGAATCCAGGATTTACTATATGCATCATAAGAAGTGACAAATTGAAATAATCTGCATCATTAAGATTGAAGATGGAATACTGGAAAATCCAAATTCAAAGAGCAAGAGTAATAACAGCTTAGACTTCTCTAGAGTTATTTTCATTGCATAAATTGTGAAGCAATGTTAAATGAAGAAATACCGTTGTCCATTAAATAGAATCCGTAAAATCCTGAACTGTACCCTTTCCTTGTTTAATTCTGAAGTCTTTTACAGATCACCTGCCTTTGACTGCACATATTCCAGGAGCCCTGGAATCCAGAAAAGTAGTGACTTGAACAGCTACATTCCTCTTTTCTTTTTTTAATAATTAGAGAAAGGGAAAACAAGGACAGGCTAAAAATCCCTAGGAAAGAAAGAAGCAATCTCTTCTGGAAAGAGAGTATTTACCTGAAGAAACTGTTCATTGGTATCCTTTAGAGAAAAAACAATGACTGTTCCTGGCCACTTTTGCTTTTAAGGTTTTTAAGAATACATTACACATTCTTATTTTAAATATAAATGTATCCTGATGTTTGTTAGCTAAAGGAAGACTTAAATAAATCCCTGATATACTGAGTGAGTCAGAGGGGGTGATCTGTGTTAGGAAAATAGAGTAACAACCCCATATGGAGAAGAAAGGGCACAAATGCTGGGTATCTGACCCCCCTTGAGAGAAAGTGAGCAGCCTGGTTTCCTGCAGCTATCCTTCATGATCCAGAAATGTGGGGAAGGCCAAGAATGGAGAGGGAATGATGAAATGGACCAAAGGGAAGACTGTGGTGATCCCAGAATGGTCCCGCATGCAGCAGATTGCTTGACGAAATGAGGCTGCCTAATGAGTAGCTTGGATTGATTTGAAGACATGGAAATATCAGGCTGAGGCTGTGCCAATGGTCCCTCCCGGGGTTTGGGTCATGTCAGCTGGCTGCTATGTATGCCAAACACAATGCAAAACCAGTATTTCCAGGCTGAAGTGTAGGGTTCCAAATGTGTCATTTGGGTTTCATTTTAAAATCAGGGTTTGAGCCATGTCTTTGGCCCAGATAAAAGGATTAGGAGGTCAGGACAAAATCAAGGATAAGACAGGGGTGTTGCAAAGGACAGAGCACAGAAGGAGTGGTGATGGCTTCCAACTCATCCACCCACCATCTTGTCCCCTTTATGTAATGTGATAATCCTGATATACAGCCAACACCCTCCCTGTGGGCTCCCCTCCACACATATCTGCTGCCATCTCCAATCCCCAGCTCATGTCACTCTACACCCTTGGAATGTTCCATCCTCTCTTTAGACAACCCACATCTTTCCCCATCAATAAACTCTGCTTAATATTTACCTCCTCCATGAAGGCAATCTCTCTGACTAATCCCAACTGGCTTTGAACATACAAATCCTTTTCATCTAACTTTTAGCATCAAGGGTTTGGTTACATAAAATCAAAGACCATTTCCAGCTCTAAAATGTTATCCATAGTTTCACAGAATAGCTGAAAGAGCACCCACAGTAAAGAGAAGTTCCCTGTCTTTGAGTCCAGTGTGTTTATGGAGCCACACCCTGCAGCAGATCAGGGTTGGGCTCACAGTATTCCACGGATAATGGAATGGGTAAGTTCAGCAAGTCTGGCAGCGTATGAGGGATGGGTAAAAGCAATGATAAATCAGTGTGTTTATTAGACAGTACTGAGTTAAAAAGCAGTGAAAAACAGGTAATGTCTATTCGTTCATTCGCTCATCAAATTATTTGCTGAGCCCCTTCCATGCAGCAAAAAGATAGGGAGTAACAGACACAGTCCCCGCTCCACTACGAGTCAAGAAAATACTGGGTAACAACTGAGCACAGAGATACTCAAAGCTACACTCTGAGTTCTCAATAACCTGTAGAATGATTAGTGGAAGAGCAAGATTGGTATACACAAATCAATACTTCTAAAGGAGCTCTATGTATGAGACAAAATGGGATAGAATGGAATGGCTAAAAGTGCTACAAGTCTTTGAAACAGAGGAAAAAGATAGGTTGTTCTGGAGTTAAAGAAGGCAAGCCCATTGAAGGACGTGGAATATTTAGATGAATAGAAGAAAAGAAGAAAAATAGACCTCTGTTTAATGTCTACCAAAGATTAAGGGCTGTGCCAGGAATCTCCCAGACACTATTTAGTGTTAAGGCTCACAACAACTCTAAGAGGCAAAGATCATAACCCCCATTTTATAGATGAGAAAAATAAGTCTAAAGAATGTTAAACAACTTGTCCCAAATGACATAGCTAGTAAAGTGTAGGGCCAAGATTTGCCTCTAAGTTTAATGCTTTTCCATGCAACTCACCTACCCCACTCCCTTTCTCCCCATGATCATCATTAATCCATGCAAGGCCATCTATATCACCACCCATCTGTCACTCATCCCGTCACCCCTAGGCCCTACTCACATTCCTTTCCCCCACTGGCCACCATTCTAATGTGTTTATTGTATATCATTTTGCCTGAATTTCTCCCTTCAAATCTGTATATAGGTATTTTAATCATGTATTATGATATCACATTATATAGTTCATTCTTTCTTATTTTTCCATGATACCCTATACTTTTAAGATCAATATGTACATGCTGTTTTATATATTTTCCCAACATTTTACAGTGAAAAGTTAAACATATAGAAAAATTTAAATAATTTTATAGTGAATACCTATATTTTACTGCCTTGATTCTATCATTGGCTTTTTTTTCAGACATGGAGTCTCGCTATGTTGCCATGGCTGGAGTGCAGTGGCTATTCACTATTCACAGGCATGATCCTACTGCTGATCCGCACTGGAGTTCTCACCAGCTCTATTTCTGACCTGGGTCAGTTCACCCCTCCTCAGGCAACCTGGTGGCCCCTCGCTCTCAGGAGGTCACCATATTGATGCTGAACTTAGGGCGGATGCCTGATCGGCACAGCACCCTACAGCCCACAGCTCCTGGGCTCAAGTGGTCCTCCTGCCTCAGTCTCCTGAGTGGTTGGGAATAGAGGCCCATTATCATTAACATTTTAATAAAATTGCTTTATCACATACCTATCCAAGTAGTTTTCCCTCTTTCCATTCATCAATTCATTTTGTGTTTGGATGTAATTCAATGTAAATTACAGACTTCAATGAAGGTTCCCTTAAATACTTCAGAAGGCAATTATTAGCCAGAATATATTTGTTTTGGTTTTTAATGTAAAATGTATATACAATAAAAATAAATAACTATATAAAATGAACTGCACAAATCTTAATGTACATTAAGGAAGTTTTGACAAAGGCATGCACCTGTGTTCATAAACTCTATCGAGATTTAGAGCATTACTTTCATCCCAGAAAGTTCCTTCATTATCCTTCCCAGTCAATTTTTGCCCCAGCCCTGGAGGCAACTTTTCTGATTCTCTTCCACCAGAGATTAATTAAGCTTGTTCTAGAACTTCACATAAATAGAATCATATGGTATATGCTCTTCTGGGTAAGGTTCCTTTCAATTAGCAAAGTATTTTTCGGATTCATCCATGTTGCTGTTTGTATTTATGGCTTGTTACTTTTTACTGGTGGGTACCATGCCATTGTGTGACCATAGCACAGATGAATCATTCTCCTGCTGATAGACATCTGTGCTCCTTTATAATTTGGAGATAATATGAATAAAGCTGCTAATAACATTTATGTAGAATTCTTTTTGTGAACATATATTTTCACTTATCTTGGGTAAATACCTCAGAGTGAAATTGATGATCCATAGGGCAGGTATGTATTTAGTTTCATAAAACTGTTCAAACTTTTTCCAGAGTTATTATATATTCATAGTCACTCCAATAATACATGAGCATTTTAGTAACTCTACATCCTCACTAACACTTGTATTTTCAGTTTTTAAAATTTCATCCTTTCTAATGGGAATGTAGCGGTATCTTCCTGTGGCTTAAATTGGACTTCCTGAGGACTAAATCATGCTAGATATTTTTTGATGTGCACACTCCCATTCACAAAACTTTTTAAATCAAGTGTTTGTTTAAATCTTTCCACATTTTAAATTGGATTATTATTCTATTAATTAAATTTTAGGAGCTCTTTACAAATGCTGGATACCAGTCCGTTAGCAGATATATGATTTGTGACTTGCCTATCCAGTTTCTTCATGATATATTTTGATGAGCGTAAGTTTTAAATTGTGAGGATATCTAATTTATATATATTTTTTTCTTTTCTGGCTATTGCTTTTTATGACTTGCCTACCTCTAAGTCAGAAATATTCTCTTCCATGTTTTCATATAACAGTTTTATAGTTTTATTTATTATGTGTAAGTCTATGATCCATCTTGAATTGATTTTTGTGCTTGGTATGAGGTAAGGTTCAAGATTATTTTTTTCTATAGATATACCCAGTTGTTTCAGCATAATTTGTTGAAAAGACTTTCCAAAAAAAAAAAAGAAAAAAGAAAAAAGAAAAGACTTTCCTTTCCCCATTGTATTGTTTTGGTATCTCTGTCAAAAATCAAATGACCATATACCTGTCGGTCTACTTCTGGGCTCTCTATTCTACTCCATTGATCTACTTGTCAATTCTTATGTGCCACACTGTCTTGATTACTATAGGTTTATAAGTCCTGGAGTCAAGTAGTATACGTTCTCCAACTTCACTTTTCCCCCCTGCCGCAGATTGCTTTGGATATTCTAGGTCAAAGATCAGCAATGCATTTTTTTTTTCTTAAGGGATAGATAATAAATATTTTAGGCTTACAGGCAATATGGTGTGTGTCCTAATTACTCAACAGTACTGTTGTGGCATGAAAGTAACCGTAAACAATATGTAAACAAATGGCTGTGGCTGTGTTCCAATAAAAGTTTATTTACAAAATAGTAGATGGTCTGCAGGCCACAGTCTCTGAACCTCTGCTAAGCCTTGGGCATTTCCATTCATATTGTAAAATCACCTTATCAATTTGGAGATTATGACTGATATAGTGTTGAGCCTGAAGTCAATTTGGGGAGAGTTGACATCTTAACAATGTTGAGTCTTCCAATATGTTAATATGGCAAAGTATATTGACTGATTTTTTAATGTTAAACCAGCCTTGTATTTCTGGGACAAACCTACATGGTCATGCTATATTTGATTCGCTAATGTTTTGCTAAATATTTTTATACCTATATGCATGAGTAATTTGGTCTGCAATTTTCTTTTTATCTAATATCATTGTTAGGTTTTGGCATTAGGGTTATTTTAACCTTATTTTAGCCTTATAATACAAGTTTAATACAAGTAGAAGTGGTTCCTCATCTTCTATTTTCAGCAGTTTGTGTATAATTGTAGGGTTTTTTCTTAAATATTTGATAGAATTCATTAGGGAAATCATCTAAACTTTGAGTTTGTTGTTAAAAAGGTTTCCGATAATGAATTTAATAGATATAGGGCTATTCATATTTTGCTTAATCTAGTATTAGTTTTGATAAAATGAATTTTTCAAGGAATTTTTTTCATTTCATCTTAGTTGTCAAATTTATTGGTAGAAAGTTGTTCATAATATTCTCTTATCCTTGGAATGTCCATAAGATCTGAAGCAATAAGGTTTCTTTCAGCTCTTACAGTCATAATTCATGTTCCATCTGTTTCTTTAGCCAGTATCACTGAGGGTTTGGTTTATCAATTTCTTGCTCTTTCCAAAGAAGCAATTTTAGCTTTATTAATTTTTCAATATTGTTTCTCTGTTTTTTCTTTCGTGGATTTCTGTTCTTATCTTTATCATTTTCTTCTTTCTACTTAATTTTGGGTTTACATGTTCTTCGTTTTCTAGCTTCTTTAGGTATAATCTTATGTCACTGACTTTCTACTTTCCTCTTTTTCTACTACAAACATTTAAAACTATAAATTTCCTTCTATCTATGCTTTAACTTCATATTTTGATACGTCAATTTTCATTATTATTTATTAGAAATATATTTAAATTTCTCTTTGTTTTCTTCTTTGACCTGTGGATATTTTAGTAGTGTGTTTAATTTCCAAATATCTGTGGTCAGAACATGCACCCTATAGTATTTTAATTATTTTAACTTTTATCAAAATTTGTTTTATAGTCTATTTGTTGACTGTGCCATGAGCACTTGAAGAGAATATGTATTCTTCAGTTTGGGGATGTAATGTTCTATAACTACAATTGTGTCAAGGTGATTGGTGTTTTTGTAACATCTATGTTTTACTGGCCTCCATTTTTTCTAATTATTCTATAAATTTCTAATTACAGTTATTCATTATCCATCAATAAAGAGTGGTGTTAAAATTGCCAACTACAACTGCAGAAATATCTATTTCTCTTTTCAATTGTATCAAATTTTGCTTCATGTAATTTGAAACTTGGTCACTAGGTAAATATACATTTACAGCTTTTAATGTATTCTTAGTAAATTGATTCTTTTAGCATTAAGAAATGTCCCTCTTTACCTCTGGTAATACTCTTGGTGCTGAGGTCTATTTAATCTGACTGAAGGCACTCCAGCCACCTCTATGATTACTGTTTACATGATATATCTTTTTCTACCCATTTATTTTCAATCTATAGGTAAATATGAGAGATTTTGGTTCTGCTTTTTAAAAAATCCACTTGACAATGTCCTTTAATTGTACTATTTAGTTCCTTAATATTGTACTATTTAGTTCCTTAATATTTATTGAAAATACTAATATTTAATGAAAGTACTCAACTTTTTTTAAAAAATCATTTTTATCATTATTAAAGTTCTAGGGTACATGTGCACAATGTGCAGGTTTGTTTTATATATATATATATACACATGTGCCATGTTGGTGTGCTGCACCCACTAACTCGTCATTTACATTAGGTATTTCTCCTAATGCTATCCCTCCCCACTCCCCCTACCCCACGACAGGCCCCTGTGTGTGATGTTCCCCATCCTGTGTCCAAGTGTTCTCACTGTTCAATTCTCACCTATGAGTGAGAACAAGCAGTGTTTGTTTTTCTGTCCTTGCGATAGTTTGCTCAGAATGATGGTTTCCAGCTTCATCCATGTCCCTACAAAGGACACGAACTCATCCTTTTTTATGGCTGCATAGTGTTCCATGGTGTATATGTGTCACATTTTCTTAATCCAGTCTATCATTATTGGACATTTGGGTTGGTTCCAAGTCTTTGCTATTATGAATAGTGCTGCAATAAACATACGTGTGCATGTGTCTTTATAGCAGCATGATTTATAATCCTTTGGGTATATACCCAGTAATGGGATGGCTGGGCCAAATGGTATTTCTAGTTCTAGTTCCTTGAGGAATTGCCACACTGTCTTCCACAATAGTTGAACTAGTTTACATCCCCACCAACAGGGTAAAAGTGTTCCTATTTCTTCACATCCTCTCCAGCACCTGTTGTTTCCTGACTTTTTAACAATTGCCATTCTTACTGGTATGAGATGGTATCTCATTGTGGTTTTGATTTGCATATCTCTGATGGCCAGTGATGATGAGCATTTTTTCATTTGTTTGTTGGCTGTGTAAATGTCTTCTTTTGAGAAGTGTCTGCTCATATCCTTTATCCACTTTTTGATGGGGTTGATTTTTTCTTGTAAATTTGTTTAAGTTCTTTGTAGATTCTGGATATTAGCCCTTTGTCAGATGAGTAAACTGCAAAATTTTTCTCCCATTCTGTAGGCTGCCTGTTCACTCTGATTAGTTTCTTTTGCTGTGCAGAAGCTCTTTAGTTTAATTAGATCCCATTTGTCAATTTTCGCTTTCATTGCCATCGCTTTTGGTGTTTTAGTCATGAAGCCCTTGCCCATGCCTATGTCCTGAGTGGTATTGCCTAGGTTTTCTTTTAGGGTTTTTATGGTTTTAGGTCTAACATTTAAGTCTTTAATCCATCTTGAATTAATTTTTGTACAAGGTATAAGGAAGGGATCCAGTTTCAGCTTTCTACATATGGCTAGCCAGTTTTCCCAGCACCATTTATTAAATAGGGAATCCTTTCCCCATTGCTTGTTTTTGTCAGGTTTGTCAAAGATCAGATGGTTGTAGATGTGTGGTGTTATTTCTGAGAGCTCTGTTCTGTTCCATTGGTCTATATCTCTGTTTTGGTACCAGCACCATGCTGTTTTGGTTTTGTAGCCTTGCAGTATAGTTTAAAGTCAGGTAGCTTGATGACTCCAGTTTGTTCTTTTTGTTTAGGATCGTCTTGGCTATGCAGGCTCTTTTTTGGTTCCATATGAACTTTACAGTAGTGTTTTCCAATTCTGTGAAGAAAGTCAGTAGTAGCTTGATGGGGATAGCAATGAACCTATAAATTAGCTTGGGCAGTATGGCCATTTTCATGATATTGATTCTTCCTATCCATGAGCATAGAATGTTCTTCCATTCGTTTGTGTCCTCTTTTATTTCATTGAACAGTGGTTTGTAGTTCTCCTTGAAGAGGTCCTTCATATCCCTTGTAAGTTGGCTTCCTAGGTATTTTATTCTCTTTGAAGCAACTGTGAATGGGGATTCACTCATGATTTGGCTCTCTGTCTATTACTGGTATATAGGAATGCTTGTGATTTTTGCATATTGATTTTGTATCCTGGGAAGTACTCAACTTTAGGTCTATCTTTTTTTTTTTTTTGAGACAGAGTCTCCCTCTGTCACCTAGGCTGGAGTGCAGTGGCGCAATCTCGGCTCCCTGCAACCTCTGCCTCCAGGGTTCAAGTGAGATTCTCCTGCCTCAGCCTCCTGAGCAACTGACATTACAGGCGTGTGCCACCATGCCTAACTAATATTTTTGTATTTTTAGTACAGACGGGCGTTTCACCATATTGGTCAGGGTGGTCTTGAACTCTTGATCTCAAATGATCTGTCTGCCTTGGCCTCCCAAAGTGCTGAAACTACAGGCATGAGCCACTGCATCTGGTCTATTATCTTGTTATTTTCTGTTGTGCTCTGTGGATTTTTTTTTAACTCTTCCTCTTTTTTGAATTATTTGAATATTTTCTAGAATTCTACTTTATTTTGGCTTTTTATTTTATTTTTTATTTTTTAGAGACAGGGTCTCTCTCTGTCACCTAGGCCAGAATGCAGTGAGGTCATCATAGCTCACTGTAGCCTTGAACTCCTGGGCTCAAGTGATCCTCCTGTCTAGCCTCCTAAGTAGCTGAGAATGCAGACGAAAGCCACTGTACTTGGCCCAAGATTAGATACTTTCTGTTGATCTACAAGTTCATCCTTTTCTTTGTCATTTCCTTTATGTTGTTAAGCTTATCCAGTGAATTTTTAATTTTAGATATTGTAATTTTCAGTTTTAGAATTTCCACTGTGTTCTTTTTTATAGTTTCTAGTTCTACTCTGACAAAATGCCTTATATTTTTATTCATTGTGAGCATAGTTCATTGAGCATATTTATAATTGTTTTAGTATTTTTGTCTGCTAATTTCAACATCAGAGTCATTCATAAATGGTATCACTGTTCTCTTAAAAATGAATCACATTTTCCTGGTTCTTTATATGTGAAATAAATTTGCAGTGTAACTTGGACATTGCAAAGGTTATGATGTAGATTTTGTTATACTCTTCTAAAGAGTATTTTTTTTTCAAAACAAGCAATTAACTTGATCGGATTCAAATGGAAAATTCAGTTTTTTGAATGGTACCTCAAATCTCAGTTTAGTTCTTGTATCTTTAGCTAGAATCTGTCCTGTGCATTTGTGGTTCAGGGTTCAGCCACAGATATGGGCAGAGTTTATACACAAAATTTGAGTTTTCCACTCTCTAGATCTTTCCATTCCAATATATACATGTCCCCCTCATTTTCCAGAAGCTGTGGTTGTCCTGAATGCTGTCATCTGGTTCTTCAGAACAGAAAGGCTGCAGTTTTCTATTGGAGCTTTAAATGCCAAATGTGGCCATTGGTCATGTTCAGACCTTAGGCTAAAAGCCATAAAAATGGGAAACACACTCTGCCATTCCTTTTTTCCATGTTTTGACACCCCTCCAGAATCTTAGGACCTTGTGTTCATGATCTAGGACTTTCAGGTGGTTGGTATTTCCCACCCCCCCATCCCACCGCCCCACCGCCCACCACAGAGTTTTTGTTATTTATGGGAAGGTTATCCTAGAGGGAGCTTATTTCATTATAAGTAAAACCACTGTAATATGCATTGCTGCATAATATGCCATGGCGTGTATCCACCACATTTTACCTGTCCACTCTATCAGTGATGGATGCACAGCTCAGGTTGACTCCAACTTCCCATCCACACACATAACACAGTCCAGGGCCTCTTCTACCACATGCCTCTGTAGAGGGAAGGTATCTGGATGAAGATATTATCCCAAGCAAAAGCCAAGAGGTAGGCATGTGAACCTAGTATGTGAGGGAATGGAGAGAAGAGTAGCACAGCTGCAGGACAGCCGAGCAACAGCTGATGTGAGGACCCATGAAGAAATGAGTCAATGAAGGTTTAATCGGGGGAGTAACAGGACAGCTGTGTTTTAGGAGAGTTCTTGTGTCTGCAGAGCGTTTGTTGAAATGAACTGTAAAAAGACTGGGGTCCAGGAATCTAGTTTAGTGTCCTTTTTTTTTAACCCCGTATTTGATGGGATATGAAATAGGATAAGCAAGGCAGACACGGTAGGGGATGGATATGAAAGAAGTGACATGTGCTTATTAACTTTCCTATGGATGAGGGAAAAGTGAAATACAGATGGTCACGTTAAATTTAGTTTGCAAGGCTGCTCCTCAGGAAACTGGAGATGAAGGAATAGAAAGAATGCACTAGAACTCCTTGTCTGTGGGTTTGTTATCTTGGGAGGCTGTTGGTATCACTGACACACAAATCAGAGGGAAAAGGATGACTTCAGGTTTGGATGAAGTCCCTAAATAACCTTCTGGGCCTCCCTACTTAAAATCTCTCTGATTCTGTGTTTCCGAGTGTGGTTTTATGACTCCCTTCTAGAGAGTGGAAAACTCAAATTTTGTGTATAAACTCTGTCCATATCTCTAGGTGACCCCTGAACCACTGGACAGAAGAGAGTGGAAAACTCGAAAGGGGATAATAGTATCTGCTTTTGTTTATTTTCTATATTATAATAACGGTAAAATGAGATATGGAATAAAAAATATTTTACTACCACAAAATATCATATATAACAATATTTTATTGTTAGATAGACCCAATTATACCCCTCCCCCAAATAACATCATACTTTCAGTGTCAGCTCTACATTCAGAACTAAGATGGCAAAGCAGTTTTACCATATTTATTGCCAAACACTATTGTTGCCCTCAAGAAGCAAGGAGACAGACATATTAAATGAGTGAGACTATCTTGGAAAAGGTATCCAGGAAACTGTAACATTGGCAACTCCAGGGAGGAAAATTAGGTGGTGAGAAAAAGAGATGGGAGGGAGACTCTTCAGCATGCTTTTCTTTTGAACCTTTGAGTTTTGTACCATGTGCAAGTATCACTTATTCAAAAACTAAAAAATGCAAATAGTTAATGAGTACATGCACATTAGAGAGCTATCAGTGCATCGATGCATCATTTTGATACATTATACATAGGAATGCATGGCTTTGTCTATAGCATCCAGAAACCAATAATGCCACTGGTATTCCACCCAGGCCACGCCCCTTGCATAGCAGCTTGGCAGCAGCTGCAAAACCTCATTGGGTCAGCCAGGACAGACTCTTACCATGCTAGGGTATTTCCTTTCAGTGATTATGGACACACGTTCTCTTCCCACAGTGGTATATGCAAGGATAATTATACTTTCCACCAACATGAGATTCTTCCAAAGAAGGAAGTGAAAATCCATGGATACTAAAGAAAGTATGGGTTACTCTGCCACAGTTCACAGTCTACGTACTTAGTCCTCTTCTTTCTCCATTGACTTAGGGTATGCTTCGAGGTCACTGATAATCTTTAACCTAAGTGAGCTGACATTCTTTCCAGACTGCTCTGCCATAATAACATTATTATTCTTCACAAAATGGTCGGGCCAACAAGAGTTAGGCATGCTAACTGTGATCATTTTTCATTTAAGAAAACACCCTATAAGGCCAAAATAATTTAAGAAAACATGCTTTCTATGGTTAAACTGAGGGCCAGCAAGCTCCTTTGACAGCTCTGCTGCTGCAGTACTTAAGACAGCTAAAGTGTCACAGCCTCAGGTGCCCTTCAGAAAAAGGAGATACTTTGTTTTCTTTTTTGCTTATTTTGAATGACAGCATGACAAAATTATTCAACTTTAATTCTAATAGAAAAAAGAAAGAGTTCTACACCATTTCAGACTGTAAGCTTCCAACGAGTTAGGCTCTGTCCATGTCAGGAAGGTTTAGAGAAGGGATTTTGGCTTGGACCGTGCACAGCTAAAACCTTGTCTCCCTGAACATTTATTCCAGTTAGGTAATTTTCTGCCAACACAATCAAAGACATTACTAGGAAATGTACATATTTCATACTTGATATATTCTTATAGCATTTGCTGGACCAAACCAAAATGTAGTTTTCATTACAACCAGAAAGTGAGTCTTCCCCCTCATACGCACAATTATTTCTTGCTTAAAGGCAGATACGCAACAAGACTTTTAACTGTTGGCCAGGGTTTTTTATTAAGGCAGAGGTATCTCTATTTTTTTCCAGCCTTACTGAGGCATAATTAACAAATAAAAATTGTATATATTCAAAGTGTATGTAATACTTTGATATATGTATATACTGTGAAATGATTATGGTTACCACACTCAAGTTAATTAACACATTAATTACCTTACCTAGTTACCATTTGTGTGTGTGTGTGGGGGGGGGGGGGCGGGGAGGACACTTAAGATCTGCCGCACTGGCAAATTTCAAGTGTATGATACAGTGTTAACTATACTCACCATGCTGGACATTAGATCTCTAGACTCACTCATCCTATATAACTGAAAGTCTGTCTCCTTTGACTGACTACTACTCATTTCCCCCACCCCCAAACCTCTGGTTACCACCATTCTACTCTCTTCTTCTATGACTTAGATTTTTATAGTCTATATATGAGCTCATACAGTATTGGTCTGTCCAGCAGGTTTTAAAAATGGTTCTTTATTTTCCCCTTAAAATAACAGACCATGGGGAATATTTAACCAAAAAGACCAAGACAGAACAGGCAAAATGATATTGAGGTGTCTCACTGGACAACTTGGAACTGTGGGGTCTTTCTCAAATGTAAACCTGCCTATTCCACGCTTCTGGCCCTGGCTGCAGAGTGCGTCCCCCTAACGCCCTTTGTGACCTCCTGGGGGTCTGTCCCCAGGCACCTCTCCAGCCTGTTTCCAGTGGTGTGCTTGATATTCCTCCCTGCATCTCCCTAAGTGTGGCACTGCACCCCCAACCTTGCTTGTACTGCTCCTCCACCTGTATTTGGCAGGACAAAAACCCACTGCACTTCCCGCATAGATCAAGCAGCCCTTTCTCCAGGAAGACTCTCCTGACTGAGCCCTCCCCAAAGTACCAGTAGCCCCTTCCACCTCTGTGTGCCTATGGGAACCCAAACCCTCCTTCCACTTTTCTCATAATAACCAACAGTGGCAGCAGCTACATTAGACTTCTTATATGCCCAGCTCTATCCTCCTGCTTTTCAGGTATCATGTGTATTGTTACAAAAGTTCCATGAGATTAAATTGCTTGCTAAAGGTCATGCAGCTAGTAAGTGGCAGTCAGGATTGGGCATATTTGTTTATATTTTTTCTCTCCTATTAAAGTGAGAGCTTCTTATAGCAGGAAACATATTGGCTTTATCTCTGTAGCCCCACTACTTAGCAGAGGCCCAGGCATGTAGTATGCATCTGACAAATGTTTCCTGAATGAATATTTCAATAATTAGGTTTCTTGCAAGTTAGACTGACTGCAATATCTCTTATAACATGAAATACTGAAAATTCCAATGATAAAAGATTTGGAAAATTGGGGGGCAAGCAAACTTGGTGCCCATCACAAGATAAATGCTAGATGTTTGTGAAGCTTATGCTTGTATTTCTGAGTGTCTCTACTCATGACATCTACAAACCTACGAGTTCCTCAAGGAAAGGAACTGTGTTTTTGCTCTGAATCCTTGGGGCGCATCACAGCCACTGGCACAATAGAGATATTCACCAAATAGTTGCTAAGTGAATAAATGGGTTAAAAATGAATGAATACTAGATTTCAAATTCTATTTGGGTACAAGGCTAAGTTACTTGGAAAAATGCTTTTAAAATTGTCCATTATATTTTCATTATAAACACTTCCCAGCTGTTCTTTTAAGCAGAGTTATATCACACTAAGTGATATTTTATTTATCTCCTCTTTGCTACCTGCTTCTTAGCCCATTTTGATTTAGGCAGCTTCAGATTTATCCTGGAATCTACATGCCTAAGCTATGTAAAAGTTGAGTAGACCAATTTATTCATATACTATTAACTTAAACTTAGCTCACCTCTAATTTAGTCTTACAGCAGCAAATAATTCAGAACTTCATTATCGCAGGTCAGATTCCATTTCTATAAATACTGTTATAAACTCCAGGCAACACCCACATGTCTCAAACATAGGAAAAACTCCATTACAATTAAAGACTTTTCATGAGCCTTGACAGAGCTCTAATAAGAGCTTATCCACAGTAAATGCTCGCCCCTTAAGAGAGATAAATGGCTTGGTGGAAAAAGCAGTAGATTGGCACCTGGAGACCTGGGTTCAAGTTCTGACTCTGTCATCTTTAGCTGTGTGACCTAGGATAAGTCAATTTTCTTGTTTCAAAAAGAGGGGTCATAGTTGTCCTGCCTCTCTCAAAGAACTACCGTAAGGATTAAATGAGGTACTATGTGCAAAAATGCCTGGTAGGTTTTTTTGTAACCACATGTGTAACAGGTGACATTTTTATTGTTAGAGCTGATACTTCATTCCATTCTGGGCTCCCACAATTTAATCTCTTTTTTTCCTGTTTTTTAGTCTCAGTGGGCAAGGAGTTTACATTCTGAGGTCTCTATTTCTTTAAAATTGCAATTCTCTTTCAAATGAAGTCAAATATGCAACAGATCCAAGTCTGTTTTAAGGTTGAGCTAAAATCACCAAAACAATTACTTAGGGGGAGTTCAGGGAATTGTATGTAAGATTAAACGATCACTTTAATGTTTGAATAGAAAAATAGGTAAATTCTCAAGGACTGCTTAATTATTTCTTTCATGATGTGGCTTGATACGAACTATTTTTATTTCAAGAACTGTCCAGGGTAATGAAGGATTTATTTTTTGAAAATATTCTCCAAGCCAAAGGACTTTTATTTCTCAATGAGAAATAATTTCCCTTGCTCTCAAATTCATTACAGTAACATTATTTAAACGATACGTCAGATTGCACTGTGACAGATTTCTCTATTTTTTCATCTGGTATATATTTCTACGTTTTTCTCTTCTCTATTGTACTGCTGATGTCAGTGGGAATACCCAGTACTTAGAGACCAAAAGGAAGTTTCCAGAAGAGGAGGACAAAAGTCTACCAAAACCTCCAAAAAGACAGCAAAAGTCTGGAAAGGCAGTGAGTGAGTCATTTTCTCTTGATCTTTTTCTCTTCCTCAAACAAAATCATTCAAAAGCAATTTCAGAGCCCCAGGAGGCATGTTGGCACTCTGTTTTTGATAAGTTCTTTTTAAGGCCCACATTTGTATTCTAGTTCCATCATTTAATTAAACATGAATCCTTGGACAATTCACTGAAGAGTTCTGAGCTTTGACTTTGTGCTAGGTAAAACAGAGGCCACAATCAGCACCTCAGAGGATGATCTCCTGAGTTCATACACCTGTGTCTGACACATGGAAAGTGCCCAAAAAGGTCATTTCCCTCTTCTTTGTCCAAAAAGAAGCAAGCTGAGAGGTTCTAATAGGAAGTGAGAGTTAAAATGTGAGCATTAACTTGGCATAACAGAGCACTCAGCAAAGCATCTTATATATCTTGGCTTATTAATATTATTCATTAGCATAAGATGAAATAAAAACTGTGTCTATCTACTGAGAAATTCTGTCTGCCACGGGAAACCAAAATGACAAGCATTATATAGAATCTGGATTCTCTTGCCTGTTTGACTCATTTTCAAAGACAAGTTAGACAAGTAGCTTTTTTTCTCCTTGAAACTTTCATCCAACTAAATTCTCTATCCCTTTTCAACTTAGCCACTTCTAACATTCAAAAACACCACATTCCCAAGTCCTTACTATAAGCTCCACTGAGTTTCTATTTCTAGGATTTAAAGCACAACATTGAACCAAAGTACGAAGAAGCAGACAAGAAGAAAAATACAATAAAGCATTAACCTACACTAAATTGAAAGAAAGGTTGTACAAACACACACACACCACCACCACACACACACACACACACACACACACCCCTTGTTCTTTTCCATTTTACTCTGGTATTAACCCAGGGTGCTCATTCTATATCCTCCTTTGGAAAAAATAGTATTTTTACTTGTATATAGTCAGACCCATTCTAGCAACGATCAGAAAACTTCTAAGCTTCAGCTTTAACACAATTATAAATCAACAGTGCTTATATGGGGAAAAAAGGTAGAACCACTTCATGTAGTCATTCAATGAATATCCCCTGAGGCCCAGCTACATTCCAGGTTCTATACTGATGTAAATTGAATAGATCAATCTCTGCCCTAAATGGGCCTCCAATCCAATGGGAGAGCGAGAAATTACAGAGTTAACCTCCACATAATAAATACTACCGTGATTAGGGACAGCCAAAAAATGAAAGACACAAGGTGCTGAGATAGACAAAAATAGCAGAAACCCACAAAAGTAAGAATACTCAAGCCTAACAAATCGCTTTTTTTGAAAACAACCCCAAAGAAATTTCTGTAGAGAACAGGGATGTGGTATCCAAAACATTATTAAAAGGCAAGTCTAGGTTGGGTGCAGTGACCCACTCCTGTAATTCCAGCAGTTTGGGAGGCCGAGGTGGGTGGATCACCTGAGCTCAGGAGTTTGAGACCAGCCTGGGGAACATGGTGAAATCCCATCTCTACAAAAAAATACAAACATGAGTTGGGCATGGTGGTAAAAAGAGGCAAGTCTAAACGAAATAAGAGATAGTTTAAAGTGGATAATATCTGAAGGAAAGAAAATCAATGTTCTGTGTCATTCAGTCATTCCATTTCATCTTTATCACGAAAAGCTTTGTCTAACCTTCAGGTGATAATCAATATATGTGACACAGGTTCAACCTATTAAGTCTAAATTAATAAACATACATACTAACTTACAGTGTAATTTTCAAGCTATCCCATAGCTATATTCTTTTGATAGCACAGTATGTCAACCTAACTTTGGGCTTTAGCTGCAAGCATCCATTGCTACTCGATCCAACTATGAGAGAGGTGAAGGAGCAGCAAAAGAACTAAAGCCTCTATGAGTAACACACTTGAGGAGGCCCTGGTGTCAGGGCATAGGAGGAGAATGAGTGCTGGACAGCTGGGGGCCAAATCCAAAGGTGGGAAAGGTAGTCAGTCTTTTCTAAAAGCAGGAATCTTTTATTAAGGCCGCCAGAAAATGATGTGTTATCTCCTGACATCTCTAACTGGCAGGAGGCACACACAAAAATTAAGAAAAAGACAAGTTTGCAATGACAACTTTGTCTCCACCAGCCAGCATATTTTTGGAAGTGACAGATCCTTAAATCAATTCTGTCTCTCCCTGCTTATTAGCAGTAACTCCTCACTGCATTAGCATAAGTCTATCAAAAGCTAGGAAAGAACATCTCATTACTTAGTGTAATGAGTCTTAATGTGTTACTGGGAATCAGAAGAGTTTCATAAGCTGGCCTTGGGGTCAAGTTCTGAGATGTGGATGTTAGCTCAAGGTCTGTCATTAACTACCTGATCTGGATAAGTCTACCTCTTTGATCGTCCCAGACGATATTACATGTTCATGGCACTTCACAGGAGTGGAAGTGGGTAGGAAAAGGCTAGAGAAATGTAAGAAATAACTATGAAATGCATGTTATCACTGAGTCATGCTTTGTCTTGTAGATGATGACGGGCTAACCACACATTAATGATGCTATGTTGACCGTGTGTGCAAGAGAAGGTGTGGTTTATTCTATCAGCCCCCAGTAGTTTGTTCTCTCACACCCTTGCTCATCCACTCATTCGGTAAACATTCATGGAGGCTTCTTGTGTACTAGGCATGGCCAGGAGCTTGAAATGCAGACATTAGGCATGATCACTGCTAAGTCGTCATCTGGCCTGCAGGGACATTCATCAATGGGACTGAGTTCAACTGTCCATCTGTATTATTGAACTAGTTAACCAATAAGGATCCATTAGGGTGCCATGTATTGCATACCCAGACTTTTCTAAATCCTGGTCGGGAGGTAGAGAAAGTAGGCAAACATGGGTGGGTCTGCTCCACAGCAGGTATCCTCCACTTCAACCAGTTTGGCCCCCATTTTTGGCTCTTACTCACCTGTGTAAGCAATTTCAGGCTTCAATGCATACTGAAGACATCTAGGAAAAATGATGCCCCAGGGAATAGAACTCCAGGGGATCCCATGCTATCAGAAGAAAGTAATTGCAAGTTTACTAGAATGTGCATGGTGCAGAGGTAGCAGGGGGAAGCCGGCTCCTGTTGGAACAGAGGGTTGACACCAGGAGATGCAGTGGGACACACAATGGGGCCTCATAGCCAACTTCATCTCCAGGCACTCCTCTGTCACCATCCTTCTCTGTGGCTGATGTGTGCAGGAGTACTCGGATGACAGTGACCTCTTAGAAAATGCCTTAAGTAGCAGGAAGCCAGAAGCACTGATGGAGAAGATAGGAGGCAGGTGGCCAGGCTAGTCCTGTGGGCATGTTATCATAAAAGCCCAGCCTGGTGTGGGAGAAAAGAAGGGGTGATTCTAGAAGCAAATGGGTAATATCAAACAGAGGTTAGTGATTGATTAAATCAACAGCAATAAATGAAAGGGAGATTTAAGGACAAATGATTCAAAAGCCTCAAAACTAAGGAAATTGAGAGGGAAAGATGGAGGCTTTTAAATAAATGGGAATAAATATGCACCTGATTGAGGAACTGCATGAGAAAAGGTCTGATTTTGGATAGGCTGAGTTTGAGGTGAATTCCAGGGGGAAGTCAAGCTTAGAAATCAAGAGAGACACTGAGCCAGGGACATATATCTGTGTCCTTGGGACAGAACAAGTTTCTAAAGGAATGTCCATTAACCAAGAGTGCCCACAGTTTTGGAGCAAAAGGAAGATGAGAAGCCACGGAAGAAGATGGAGGAGTTCTTGCAGATGCTCACCAACACAGAGGTGTGTGCTATGTTAAGGGAAGAAAGATATAAGCAAGAAAATGGTCAGCCATCAGACACTGAAGGAAACAAGGAGCGTGAAGCCTGAGAGATCATCATTCTCTTTCTCCAGGTCTCTGGAAACAGTGGGTGTGAGTGGGAAACTGGATCATTGTTCAGCACACATCCACTCCTGTGGGAGGAATATATTCTCTGCCCTACTGATGTTGGGCTTGATATGAGATTCGCTTTAGCCAATGAAATGTGAACGGACAAGAGGTAAGCAGAGGCTTGAAATGTGTCTCTTTATTTCCCTTTGTCTCTTGCAATCTTAACTTTTACCATCTCGACTTGTGGACACAGAAGGAGCTGACTTAAACTTAACAGGCAGTATAAAAAACAGAACCACCCCAGTTTACCCACAGACCCAGAACAAGAAATACATGCTTGTGGTTAAATGTCTCTGAAACTCTGGCATGCTGCCTGGCATTACTGGAGGAAAACCTGGACAGTACTGTGTGAGTTGTGGGTCTGACACAGTTAAATGTGCTCCTTCATGGATGGCACCCTCTGGGCCTCCTTATTACTGTGCTCAAATCATAAAAGTACAAGCAAGATGAAAAACAAAGCCTATTTCAACCAGTTCGAAGAGGAACTTGGTGACTATATACTAGGATTATTTTCCTAAAGCCAGAGAAGTCAAGATTTACACATTAAATATCTTAAATATCGATTGTTACATAAAGTTTTATAAAATCAACCACATAAAAAAAGACTGAGGAATTTTTTTTATCTTGTCCTGGGGTAAAGTGCAAGATACACAAAGTAAGGGATATTGAGATTTGATAAGTTCAAATGATTTTTACAGAATTGGTTGTAGCAACATCCAGCTAGCAGCTGACATGGAACCAAGAGGGAAGGA
Source organism: Theropithecus gelada (assembly GCF_003255815.1). Lineage (NCBI taxonomy): Eukaryota > Metazoa > Chordata > Mammalia > Primates > Cercopithecidae > Theropithecus > Theropithecus gelada. Next base: position 22,479,494 of record NC_037678.1, on the reverse strand, counting down.
CTGAATGTCTGAATTAATCAACAGATTCAGAATCCCACCCTGCCCCTTCTCCCTCCAGCTCCTGTTCTAACAGGAATGCCATCCCAAGCTTTGGGACCATGAATAAAGGATTTGGAACAAGAGATAAAAGAAGAAACGTCTGGTGTTCAACAGTGCCTCTGGCAGGTGTTCAGAGCATCTGACAGATTGGTCCCTGCCCTATAGCACAGGTGCAGAAGTGTCAGGCCCTGGTACAAGACAGCCTAGGTCATTCTGAATTCCAAGCCCTCACATTTGCCAGTGAGAGGCTCATGACACTTTTCCCCACATCAATGTGGTCTGTTTTTTGTCTTTGGGCTGACACTACCATTCACCAGATTATCCCTCCCATGTACAATGGGATAACTCACACCTAGCAATTTCGAGTTCTGCTTTTGAAAAAGGTCATGAGGCCAGATGTGGTGACTCACGCCTGTAATCACAGCACTTTGGGAGGCAAAGGCAGGTGGATCACCTAAGGTCAGGAGTTCGAGACCAGCCTGGCCAACATGGTGAAACCCTGTCTCTACTTAAAATACAAAAATCAGCTGAGTGTGGTGGTGCACGCCTATAATCCCAGCTGAGGCATGAGAATCGCTTGAACCTGGAAGCAGAGGTTTCAGTGAGCCAAGATTGCACTAATGCACTGCAGCCTGAGTAACAGAGAGATACTCTGTCTCAATCAATCAATCAATCAATCAAATTAAAATAAAAAAGGTCACAAGAAATATAAAAGGAGATTACATTTAGGCTATTTCAGAGGTTATTCAAGAAGACCAACTATAATTATCCTCTTGTTAAGCTGCTGACTTACGCTAAGAAGCCTACAAAAGCCTTCTGAACTCATTTTGTTCTCAGTCTTTCAGGAGTAGAAATTCAAGAATCAGGAGCACAAGACGAGTCTATAGTGTGTCCCACTCATTCCTGCAACTGCGTCTCTTTAGTGCTCTAGTCCCTAATGTGGCATTAACTTTTTTTTTTCCTCAAGCAGACATAGCTGAGCCTGAGTGAGTTGCTTCACAGATAAGGCTATGCCTGCCTTTTGGAAGCCAGCCACGATAGGAGAGGAGGCCACAACAAGACAGAACACAGAGACTCAGCCAGGAAATCCCATCCTATTTGAGAAGGAGCTCAACTTTGGATCTTACAAGAAAGGGGTGAGCATCAGGAAGCAGAAGCTGGGGAACTGTGATGTAGCAAGCTACAATCCCTGCAGCAAAGGACAGACTATCTTCCTCCTGCAAACACCATTCAACATCTGGAATGTCTGGACCCTTTCTTTCCTCCATGCCCTTGCCTGGTGAGAAACTCCTCTGCCTGGAATGGCTTTTCTCCCCCTACCCTTTAGGGCCCAGTTAAAATGTCACCTCCTTGGAAGCCTCTTGAATCACTGCCTCACTCCCCAAGTAGGCAGAGCGAGGCACAGCCCTCTTTGTTCCGACCTTTATCAGAGCAGTTCTCACGTGGTAGATTAATAATTTACACGTTTGTTGCATGCTCCACACCATGAGCTACTGTAAGGCCAAGAATTCCAGCTATTATTCATGCATATATCTCCAGGCCCAGCATCAGCCCTGGCACAGACTACATGCTCATAAAATATTTTCAAAATGGCAGTACCCTCGTTTAGAATGAAATTGGAAACTCTTTGTTTTAAGGAATAAAATAAGTGCCAAAATATATTCTATCTACCTTTTCTCCACAGAGTTCTGGAAAGGATTGGGGGTAAGAAAAAACATCTGTCTTGTAAAGTAAAACTTACCAATTTGGATGAATTGGGAGGTCAGTCTCAATTAGCAAAAATCCTTAATTAGAAATACTTATAATGACAATTTTAAATGTTCAAAGACCTACTGCACATTGAATGAGGCTAATGATGCAGCAATGGCATAGTCACCAGTGCATGGGGACTGCTTTAAAGAACAGATAGAAATGATTTGAATCAGTCTATCAACTGTTCATTTACATCGATATATTAAAGATGAGTTGCAATCCTGCTTTTGTAATTCATTTGCTTAAAAACCCCTGTCTTCTCTCTTTTTGGGGAGCTGAAGTAGGGGGGTAAAAGGGAATCTCTCTGGAATTGTATTAATCATACGTAATCTTTGGATTGTGACACTCTTCCATCATGCACAGTCTGTATTCATTCATGCATTCATTTTTTCATTCATTCAGAGACGGGGTCTCATTCTGTTGCCCAGGCTGGAGTGCAGTGGCACAACCATAGCTCACTGCAGCCCCAAACTCCTGCGTTCAAGTGACCCTCTCACCTTAGCCTTGCAAGTAGCTGGGACTTCAGGTGTGTGCCACCACATCGCTGCTTTCATTTATTTATTTTGTAATTTTAAATAATGTAATAAACATGCACAAAACCATTACCCAAAACAAAAGCCAGGATCTTGAGAATAACATACCTCTAATCATTTGTTACTTCCCAGTGAGTCCATTCCTAGCCTGAGGTAGGTCCCATCCCTAATCCCACAGCAATCACTCCCTGGTTGTCCTTTCTATACAGGTTTTATTGCATCTTTCTGTATTCTGAAAAGTATATTTTTATTTTTGTCTTTAACTATTAAAAAGATGTCATCCTGTAGGTAATGTTTTAGAATTTACTTTTTCACTTATTAATTATTATAGTTCTATTATGTAGCCACTATCTTAGGGTTCACAGTGGCTCATTTGTTGTTGAAACCTAACAGTCCATTTTAGGATTGCACCTCTATTTATTCATCTACTCTCTCACTACATGTGGGTTGTTTCCAGAATTTTGCTATTGTTTACAGTGCAGCTTTGAAGATTCTTGTTCATGCACAAGACTTTCTCTTGGATATTACACCCAAGTGTAAAGGGTATGTACATATGTGATCTATTTATTTATTTACTGAGTCAGGGTCTCATTCTGTCATCCAGGTTGGAATGTAATGGTGTAATCATAGCTCACTGCAGCCTCAAACTCCTGGGCTCAAGTGATCCTACCACTTCAACCTCCTAAAGTGCTGGGATTACAGGTATGAGCCACCTCACCTGGCTAATATTCAACTTTAGATGGTCATGACAAGCTTCTTCTGATGTGGTTATGCCAATTTACTCTCCCACCAGTCATTTGACCCTCCAATACTTGATATTGTCAGACTTGTTAATATTTGCCGCTTGTTATCAGTGTAGAATCAATGGAGTTATCAGCATTATGAACAAGTATAATCTAAATTAATCAGGATTTTGAAATAAGAAAATGTATTTGATTACAAACATAACTTTCACTGTAGAAAATTTGTAAATATAGAAAAACACCAAAAGGGAAAAAACATTAACAGCTATAGTTTATCAAGGTTTAATATTCTTTTACAATGAAGGAACATTTACCCCATTAAAAGGGCAGTCTACAATTGCAATTTGTTAAAAACCCCTTGGGAGTGCTCCTTCCAGACCTGACCTACTACTGAACAAAGCCCTACCCAGTCTTAGATTCCCTAAAGTGCCACTGTACCGTTCTAGGAGGCCAGGGAACAATTTACATACTGCAAGATGCTGGCTAAGTATCGGAATTAAAAACTGAAGATGTGTTTTGAAATTCATAACATCTCCCTTATGGGAGGCTTATGTTCTATACAGTGGTTTCAATCTACGCCTCTTTTGATCTGGGAGGAAGCGACTGGAAGTTCTTATTAAACACTTAATAAAAGCACTTATTTTATTTTTAAATCCATTTTCAGAAACTCCTTTGTAGCATTTTACTTCCTTTCAGCAGCAAGATGCCATTAACGAGAGCAAAAACAGTCTGCAGAATAACAAGGACACCAAGGCTAGGCTGCGGGTAACTGAATAAAGGTGTCCCCCAAGGCATAGAGACTCAGTTTCTAGGGGCGCAGTGCATTTTACAAACACTAGCCCAGCATAAATGGAGTCTGCTTACAGAACATCTTCTGGTGACTAAATTTCAAACTTACTGATGTCTAACCATGAGTCAGGTACTGTGTTAGTGAGAATTCAGAAAGAAGGACACAGCATCTACCCTCTAGGGCGTCACCATCTGCTTGGAAAGGCATACAAACTACATAAATATAAAACTGGAAAAAACAAAATAAGTGCTATTATTAGGTACACAGAGGGGAGCAAAGACCTGACGTGGACCAACAAGGATGGGAATAATTCTGATGAAAGCAGTGTGAAATATAAACAGAACTCCAAAGGGTGATTAGACTATCACAGGAAAATATAGTCCATAAAAAAAGTTCAGGCAGAAGGGAGAAGCACTTCATTCGGAGAACTAGTCAGTTGTTCATGCAAACATTTCTTAAGCATCTACTATGTTCCAGAGCTGCCCTAGAGACAGGGAACACAAAGAGGTGAATGAAACTAACAACGGAGCTTCTGAAAGGCTTTTCTGAGAAGGTAGGAATTTGAAGGATGAAAGGAACCAGCCACACCAAGAGCAGGGGGCAGAACTTTACTGAGAAAAGGAAGAGCACGTGGATAACTCTAAGGTGGGAAAGCCCTTGGTGTAAACTAGGAGGTGAAAGGAGGCCAGGGGTCACAAGGAAATGCCAAGTTGAAGAAGGATTATAAGTGCTGTTGAAGGGTGGGTAGAGGCTAGATCACACAGGCATATAGGTCAGCATAAGGAAAGTGAGCTGGAGTCTAAAGACCATCAGAAACTCTGAAGACATTGAAGTGTGTTTGGCGAGCTTTGTGGTGGGTAGAAGGGCAAGGAAACAGAATCCCAAATACATCTTTGAAAGACCACCACTCTAGCGAATGGGTTTGGAAAGCCATGAGAGGGAGAGGGAGAAGAGAGATCAGACAGGAAGTGGTAGCAGTGGTTTAGGATAGAGATGATGGTGACCTGCACTGTACACGTAGCAGTGGAGACAGAAGTGGATTGATTAAATATGTATTTTTAAAATACTTTAAAAATTTTTGGTAAAAAACATAACATTAAATTTATTCTCATAACCATTTTAAGTATATGGTAGTGTTAACTATATGTATCTTGTGTGCAACAAATCTTGAGAAATTTTTCATCTTATAAAACTGAAACCCTATATCCATTAAACAACTCCCCTTTACTCCTCCTACCCATCCCTGAGGACTACCATTGTAGTTCCTGTTTCTAAGAGCTTGGCTACTTCAGACACCTTATTGTGAAATAAGCCAATCACACACAAAAAGACAAATATTACTAAATGAAATCATGTAGTATTTGTCTTTTGTGATTGGCTTATTTAACTTAGCATAATGACCTCAAAATTCATCCATGTTGTAGCATGTGACAGGATTCTCTTCTTCCTTTTCTTCCCCCTGATAGAGTCTTGCTCTATCACCTAGGCTGGTGTACAGTGGCACAATCACGGCTCACTATAGCCTCGACCTCCCGGACTCATGACCCCCCTACCTTAGCCTCCTGAGTAGCTGGTACTATAGGTGCACCACTGCATCTGGCTAGTTTAAAAAATTTTTTTTGTAGAGACAGGGTCTCACTGTGTTGCCCAGGGAAGTCAGGAACTCATGGGCTCAAGCGATCCTCCTGCCTAGGCCTCTCAAAGTGCGGAGATTACAGGCACGAGCCACCATGCCCAGCCGATTTTCTTCTTTTATAAGGCTGAGTAATATTCCATTGTATACACCACATTTTAAAAATCTGTTTATCCATAGGTGGACTTTTAGGTTGCTCCTACCCCCTGGCTATTATGAATAGTACTGCAATGAATATGGGTGTGCCAATATCTCTGAGATCATGGTTTCAATTCTTTTGTATACACCCAGTAATGGGATTGCTGTATTGTATACTAAATTCTATTTTTAATCTTTTGAGGAATGTCCATACTGTTTTCTATAGTAGCTGCACTGTTTTACATTCCCACCAACAATGCACAAGGGTTCCAATTTTTCCACATCCCGGCCAACACTGGTTATTTTCTATTTTTTTGAAAGTGACCATCCTAATGAGGAAAAAGGTTTCTCATTATGCTGTTGATTTGCATTTTACTGATGATTAGTAATGTTGAACATCTTTACATATGCTTGTTGTTCATTTGTATACCTCTTTGAAGAAATGTCTACTTAGGTCCTTTGCCCATTTTTAAATTGGATTTTGTTGTTGTTGTTGTTAAGTTGTAGGAGTTTTTATATATTCTGGATATTATCAGATACATGGTTTGCAAATAATTTCTCCCATTCATAGGTTGCCTTTTCACAATGTTATTTCCTTTGCAGCACAGAAGTTTTTAAGAAGTTTGAAGTGGTCCTCTTTCTCTATTTTTCCTTTGTTGCCTGTGCTTTTGGTATCATACCAATAACCACTGCCAAGTTCAATGTCAAGTAGCTTTTCCTCTATGTTTTCTTCTAGGAGTTTTATACTTTCAGGTCTTATGTTTAGGTCTTTAATCCATTTTGAGTTAATTTTTGTATGTTGTATAAATAAGGGTCCAACGTTTTTCCTTTTGCATGTGGATATCCACTTTTCCTAACACCATTTATTGACGAAATTGTTCTCTCCCCATTGTGTTGCCTTTGTGGAAGATCATTTGACATACACATAAGAGTTTATTTCTGGGCTATTCATTCTATTTCACTGGTTTATATGTTTGTCTTTATATCAGTATCATATTGTTTTGAAAACTGTAACAAAGAAATACACATATGTACATATATATTTATATAATACAATTATATATAAGATGGACATACATAAATACATATATATGTGCATATATATGGACATATATATTTTTTGGAGATAAAGTCTCTGTTGCCCAGGCTGGAGTGCGGTGGCACGATCTTGGCTCACTGCAACCTCTTCCTTCCAGCTTCAAGCGATTCTCACGCCTCATCCCCCCAAGTAGCTGGGATTACAGGCGCATGCCACCACACCCCGCTAATTGTAATAATATTTTGAAATCAGGAAGTATGATGCCTCCAGCTTTATTTTTTTCCTTAAGATTGCCTTAGCTATGTGGGGTCCTCTGAGATTCCAAATGAATTTTAGAATTTTTTTCTATTTCTGTGAAAGTATGCCACTAGGTTTTTTTCTTTTTCAGATGGAGCCTCACTCTGTTGCCTAGGTTGGAGTGCAGTGACGTGATCTTGGCTCACTGCAACCTCTGCCTCCTGGGTTCAAGTGATTCTCCCCCTTTAGCCTCCTGAGTAGCTGGGATTACAGGCATGCGCCACCAAGCCCAGCTAATTTTGCATATTTAGTAGAGATGAGGTTTCACCATGTTGGCCAGGCTGGTCTGGAACTCCTGACTGAATTCAGACGATCCACCCGCCTTGGCCTCCCAAAGTGCCGGGATTACAGGCGTGAGCCACTGAGCCCAGCTGCCACTAGGATTTTGCTAGGGATTATCCTGAATCTGTAGATCACTTTGGATAGTATGGATGCTTTTTAACAGGATTAACTCTTGTAGTCCATGACCATAGGATATCTTCCCATTTATTTGCGTCTTAATTTCTTTCAGAAATGTTTGTAGTTTTCAGTATATGGATCTTTCCCTTCCTTGGTTAAGTTTATTCCTGAGTATTTTGTTCTTTTTGATGCTTTGGTAAGTGGGATTGTTTTCTGAATTTCCTCTTCAGATTTTTCGCTGTTAGTGTATAGAAACACACTTGATTTTTGTTCATTGATTTCATATCCTGCAGATTTACTAAATTTGTTTATTAGCTTTAATTTTTGGTAGAATCTTTTGAGTTTTCTACATATAAGATCATGTCATCTCTGAACACAGATAATTTTACTCTTTCCTTTTCAATTTGGATATTTATTTCCTTTCCTTATTTAACTGCTCTGGCTAGTACTTCCACTACTGTATTGGAGATACGACAAAAGAAGGCATCCTTGCCTTGTTCCTAGTCTTACATGAAATATTTTCAAATTATTGCCCCTTAGTATGATGTTAGCTGTGGATTTTTCATATATGGCCTTCACTATGTTGAGGTAATTTCCTTTTACTAGCTTGCAGTATGGTTTTTATCATGAAAGGGTGTTAAATTTTGTCAAATGCTTTTCTGCATCAACTCAAATGATCATGTGTTTTTTGTCCTTCATTCTGTTAATGTGGTGTATTATGCTGATTGATATTCATAGGTGAACCATCCTTACATTCCAAGAGTAAATCCCACACAGTCATGGTACAGAATCCTTTTAATGTATTATTGAATTCAGTTTGCTAGTATTTTTTGAGGATTTTTGCATTAATTTTTTTATGATAAATATTGATCTACAGTTGTTTTACTTGTAGTATCTTTGCCTGATTTTGGCATCATGGTAACTCTGGCCTCATAAAATAAATTAGCAACGTTCTTTACTCTTTAATTTTAAAAAAGAATTTGAAAAGGATTGGTGTTAATTCTTCCTTAAATGTCTGGTAGAATTCCCCAGTGAATACATCTAGTCCCAAACTTTTCTTTATTGGGAGGTTATTGGTTACTGATTTAATCTTCTCACTAGTTATAGATCTGTTTAGATATTTTATTTCTTCATAATTCAGTCTTGGTAGGTCGTTCAAAATGTATTTTACAGAAATATATTTCTACAAATCTGCAAGATAAATTGATTAGAATGAGGGAAAGAGAAAATAATGGATGATGATTCATTTTTTTGTCTTAAGCAACTAGTTATATGATGGTGCAGGAATCAGGATGAAGATTAAAGTAGAAATGGGGACATTAAAGAGTTAGGCTTTAGGTGTTTTAGACCAGAGATGCCTGGAAGATATCCAGACATAGATGTTTATTGACAGCTACATATACAGATCCAGAGCTCAGGGACCCCTGAGCTACAGTAGAGAGACAGAAATTACAGGGTACATTTAGAGAGCAGAGAAGAAGGCCTAGTGGTTGAAATACAGTATTCACCAAGAGACAAGAATGGAAAATAAACCCAGAATTCCTTCCTAGCACTAGATCATGGTGACAGGCTCTGACACTGGGGTTTTATTCTCTGTAAAGCCAAATTACAAAAAGGTTTTCTTTCTCCCTTTGATATGACAGAATTGTTTATTCATGGCTATTTATTTCTCATTTAAAAGTACTACATGCCTAATTGTAAAATAAAATAACAAGCATCCATAATTCCACCATTCATTTATAATCACCACTAAAATATAGCCTAGTCTCTTTCCAAGAATTTTTCTTTTCATACCCATATTTTGTACGACAAAATTTAAATTATACTATACACAGTAATTCTATATCCTATTTTTTCACTTAATATTTTGTCTATGTGATTAAACATTTGGCTATTTGATTAAAATTCTTTGTAAACATAATTTTAATTGCAACATAACATATTGAATAGATATAAAATAATTTGTAATTTAATTATTGTTGTATATTTGGTTTGTTTTCAATGTCTTCTATAATATATAAACTTAGGACAGATACTAGTATGTACAGATCTTTGCTCCATTTCTAAAATAAATAATTTTGAGATCAAAGGGCATAAACATGTAAAAAGATTTTTTATACTATTGGCAATTTGTTTTTAGAAATGCAAAATCAAGGTATATCCCTACGATATGAGCCAGGTCATTCACTGCATCCTTACTCTCACTGAGCATTACGGTTTTAAAAAATATTTACTAAATTTATAGATGAAAAATAATACTTCAATGAAATTTTCTTACTGTTTTCATGAAACTAGGAGATACGAATTGCTCTCACAAACACTCCATTCCAGTAAATTCAAACCACGCCAATAAAGGGTTTAATTTTAATATTATAATCAACAATATGAGTTTAAGCTCACAAAATACAAACAAATCTCTAACAAGACTACTCCGAAGCAATAGGAAAAACCTTATTTCTAGCAGTCTAAGGGGAAGATCTAGGCCACTGAGGGCAGCCCAACAAAGTGATGCTGAATGTCAAGCCACATAACCTGCTAGAGATCCTAAGGACTCATAAGAACTTGTAAGCTCTCTGTATAGAGCAGAGGGGAAATGGTTAACATGGGAAACACAAGCAAGCTGCAGTCTTTCCTGTCTCTCTACCATTGATAAAGAGATGAACTATAACTCAAAAGACATTTTTAAATTCAAAAGGCACCTGGAAACAGAATTACTCAACCTCCAGCATCTTAGAAAAGAACTGCTTAGACACAGGTATTTAAAGTTCAACCATGACATCCAGTGAGGAGCATGGAAGAGTGAGACCAAGGGTAATCCTCTTCTTTCTCCTGGTGAATTTTAATCTAGATATCTGGAAATTTGAATTAGGTAAAATTTACATTTTCATGCAGGCTGAGCCCCATGAATGTTTGGTTTAGACTGAGATGACTTGGATGTGGCCCCCACATTGCCAGAAGGGAGAGGCCACCTTCATGTATGCAGAGGTTTCAAATGGCAGGTGTCATACACTCAAGTACCTTTAGAATCTTGGTGGCCAGCAGTAGAAACACAAAAAAGGGAAAGCTAGGAGGGCAGACTCTGGCAGTACCCATTTCTAACACTATCAAAAGGAGGGAGAATCTTGGCTTAGGGACACAAAGTCCCATCGGCAAGGCTGACCCCATGGTGGACATGTGGTCACCGTGCTCTCTTAGATCCCTGCTGTCCCTCCTCCCATAAGTATTTGAGTGCTCACTCTATAAGGTACTATACTAAAGATTAGGGATCCTGATGAATAAGGCAGACATAGCCCCTGTTCTCACAGAAATGAAAAAGAGTAAACAAGAGAATATATAAAACCTTTCAATTAAAATTGTAGTAAGTGCTTACATGAAAATGTTGGGTATAATGAGAATGTACAAATGGGCATAAGGGGTAGGGAAACCTATGTTGGGAGTTGTAGAGGCTTCCTTAAGGAGGGAATATTTGAACTGAGCTCAGAGGATGAGGAGAATTAAACTGCCAAAGGTTACCCCAGGCAGTATACACAAAGGTCTTCAGCAGCCCTTGGTGGAGAAGATCTCTCAGATGGTTCTCCTGCCTTCCCTTGTTCAGGTCCCATGCTTCTTGTCAACCTTTCTAACTATCATTTGGTTTCTCATGTAAATATACTTGCAGATAGAGAATGTACATAATACCTGGCATTCTAGTTTGTACAACTTTCTTTGAGCTTGGTTAATGAAAGTTCACTCCCAAGAGGCAAACCCTCTTTGGGCATGTTAGCAACATCAATCAGGTTTTCAAACTTAAAAGGCCACACTTCAGAGCTTGCCCCTCAGTTTTGGGATAGTAGGGGCTATGTCTGCTTTTTCATCAGGATCCTTGATCTCTAGCATAGTACCTTACACAGAGTGAGCACTCAAAATACTTGTGGAAGGAGGGACAGTGGAGGGACTAAGAGAACATGGCAACTGCATGTCCACCATGGGGTCAGCCTTTTCGATGGGACTTTGTGTTCCTAAACCAAGATTTTCTCTACTTTTGATAGTGTTAGAAATGAACACTGCCAAAGCCTGCCCTGCTGGCTCTCCTACTTTTGGGTTTCTATTGCTGGCCAATCATGCCCCTCTAACTCTCACTTGGGACATGTAATACCTTTGGTCAGGTTATAGTCTAATCACACTGGCCTGAATTTCTGTCTGCTGAAGCAGCTTTGTATACTTCTGGTCTAATGTCTAACCTAGTTCATTATGGTCATTTATAATTTCAATCTCAGAGGGCAGTCTTACTTCCAAGTTCTTGGGAGTTACCACCCTGTCAACCCCTGTAATTGCCAAACTGTTGCCTGGGTTGTTAAGGATGGGGATACTTCAGGATGCACAACAGTCATAGGATAAATAACAGAAGCACGTGTGCATGTGGCTAAAGCCTGTTCCTACTTCATAAAAACAGAAGCTAGAAATGAAATTCTTATATTTGGCTATTTTCTCAAAATATGATATTAATTTTGAAAATCAGAAACAGAACAAGCACTGGCCTGGAAGTCTGGGTGAGATCTAGACTGTTTTGATCCTGGCTCTGACATTAACTTGGCTGTCAGCAAGTCCTATTTCAGTGTTAACTTCTGTTAAATAAAGGGGTTGGACTAGATGACTACTACAGCCCCTTCCAATATTGACATTACATTATTCAATAATTATTTTTCAACTAACTCTTTCTTCACCAACTTAATAAGCATCCCAAAGATCAGTCCAGCTGCTGGCAGCAACCACCACATACTTGGAAATCTGGGTGAAGCATCTCTAAATAAATCACAGGATTACCTAAGGATTTTCATGATTACAAATGAAATCATTCAGGAAATGAGCAGAGATTCTTGGGACCTGATACAAGCTAACACAGCAGATTCTCTGACACACAGATCTTCTGGATTCTTGGTAATCACTGGATGGAGAACGGAGATGCCTGGGAAATCTGGTTACAACCCAGCTCTAAGGTACCCTCTTCCTTTGATTTCCCCTAGAAGCAGGGTGCTTGTGGAAATTATTTTTTCGTATGTAAAATAGTCAATCATTATGATAAAATGTTTCCATAAGCTTATACCTTTTACAACCTTTGCAAAAAGCAGTTCCCTTATCTATTCTTCACATTTGAGAGTTCAGCTCCTTTCACCTCACCCCTCAGCTCACAGATCTGTGCACATATCCTGTCACTGGTACTAAATTACTCTCTCAAATAGGTGTTCAGCTATAGTACAAACAAACTCATTATAATTTGTTTATAACAAAAAATAATCTCAGTTCTAATTGGCTGGTATGTTAAATTCAAAGCCACGTTTATGTTTAAACAGTTTACAAATCCTGCTTAGAGGAATGGGCATGTCTGATGAGGCCCTTCCCCATCTGATGTAAAATCACCAAAAAAGAATAAAGACAGACCACTAAGGGGCTTACACTCCAGAGACACATATTTGTTTCTGCTGCAGCAGCTGTGAACAGACTGAGCACAACCACATGAATTCCAAAAGATTTCTTCTGTTAGTTCAAATAGAATGTTTACAAAAAATAATACCCTGAGATTTATCTGAAAATGGGCTTGGGGATGTTTTACTACCTACCTTGAGTAGTGAGACTCCACCCCCAGGGCCTCCCGGACACTGGCAATGTGATGCTCCAGGGCTGAGCCAGTTGCTATTGGAAGGGTTGCACTGCTGCTGGCCTGGAAGTCACTTGAGTTTTCCACTGTGTTCTCACCCAGGTAGTGTTCATTAAACTTCAGAATTCCTGAAGCAAAACAGGCACAGCTGACATTATACACAATTAGGGTCAGGGAAAGGAGAAGTTGAAGGCAGGGGACAGGACTGCCAATGGTATGTGACTTCTTTGACAAGCATGCCATCCTGCAAACCCTGTGAAAAAATCCTGAAATCCAAGGTCTCAAGAGGGCTTCCTCTATTTTGGTCAGTATCCTTTTCACAGCTTTTACCATTAGGTGTGGTGCTTGAAACCAAGGAATTCTAGATACAGTCTCAGAAGCTCCTGGAATTATGATGACTTCATACGTGTTTCAAAACAGATGCTTCTTAGAAGCACCAACTAGGGAAAGTCTCCTTTCAGGAATAGTGCATGAGTACGCCAAGACATATTCCTCATACAAACTGAAATCTCAAAGAAAAATATAATTGGCCAAGTGGAAATTGTGTTCCAACAGTGCTTTCATTTCACAAAAGCAAATTATAATAAACGTGTAGTATAAAGGCCAGATAAAAACATTTTAAACCATTTTTAAATAAGACTAACTGGTCAGTGGTTATTAATGAATTAAAGGAGCAAAAAATGATGTCTGCATGAAATTGAGGCAGTCCACAGTGGTTTTCTGGCAATAAATAGGATATATTCTCAAATGGTAATGAGGTGTGTCAGCTCTGGAAAACGCCGGTCCTCTCTGATTGGATTAGCGCCCCCAGTGAAAGCTTCAGAGCCTCATTAAGAGCAAAAAGGAACGGAAAAAGAAACAATAGGAGCCTCATTATACATGGCTCATTATTACAGGAATTCAGATATACCACCTGTCAAATCATGTCCCCAAGATGTAACAACCACAGAGAGAAGGAGTTTGATACCTCCCAGTCATCAACTGTGTCCTCACGAGTATCAGTGCCACTCTGGGAGCTGGGATCCACAAAGATTCCACTGTGGCCAACGCTTACTAACCAAGTCACTGTAAAAATCACAATTTAAAACCTTTAGCATTAAAAATGTCAGCTGTAAGAACATTCTTTGTGGAAAGCCCATAAAGAACATGGAACTAAAGAGAAAAAATTATTAAAAACAATGCCGAGGTATAGAATGTATAGGCACAAATGTTCAGAGCCTAAAAGCATCTGGGAGCTGTCATCCAGCCATCATTTTTTTTTTTTAATCAAAGGGATAGAAACATAATCAAGAAAATCTTGTCAATTCTCGCTGGCAGTTAAAGTTTTTGAAATTGGCTTACAGATATTCAAGAAGCCCATTCTTTAAGATTACCAATTATAAGATCCACTTCCCCAGTCAATAAACTCTAATTGGATCTGGTGTGTCTCCAACTTGGTAAAGCCATCAGCATTTTATTATGCAAAAAATATGGCCCTAACAGCTAATTACTGTTTCTGTATTTAGTGAAAGTGTTACAGCCTGAACATTTAATGCTGATTTAATCAAAGGAGATTTTTACTTCTGAAATAGATTTACAGCAGAACCGGTTAAAAATGGGTTCTGTTAAACTCAGAAATTTCAAGCATAGGACTTATTTATAACCTGTGATAGAGTTGCCATTATCATTTTAGTCTCTTTAACTTTGCCATGACAAAGGGTCACAATTATTAAACCATATCTAGAAAGAATTCGTTAGGTCTTGCAGTCATCGCTTTATTAGCTAATGAACAACAGCTGCCTACACACAGGGCTGCTAGTGAAATTAACTCGTCTGCTCTTAGTCTTCCTTGATAAATGCTTCCACATTCAACAGTGATGAGCAGCGATTTCTTGGGGGAATGAGAAAGCTGGGCTGTCTTATTAATTGAATGCCCCACCACAGCATATCCACTGCCGCTGAGGTTTTGCTAAAATCTGACATCAGTTCCTTAGCATGATCTATGATAATGCACCTCTTCCACCTCTATTCATTAGACTTTTACAGGTCTAGTCTTCTAATTGCTCTGTTCCCACAGAAAGAGATCTTACCTGCCCCAGGAGCAAGCAGCCAGCTATACAGATAGCCTGCAGCCAGGGAATAGTAAAGCACTAGTCCCCTCTGGCCATTAACCATCTCTAAGATCTGATCAATAGTGACTGGGGAGTAGGGGTCAGAGTCCTGTTGTCCTGTTTGTCGTTCCACCAGAAGATCAGCAAATGCCCTTGTCCGTCCCCTTTCTGCCACGGCCAGGGCTTCATCATGATGGCCTAGGAGACAAAGAGATATGCTGAGGGGTCCATAGTGAGTGTGCTTACTTAGAGAGGCCTATCAGGGACGGCCATCAAATCCTGGGCAGAAACCCCACTGCCTCTGCTCTCCAATATGTGACAGAATCTCAGTCACACTGCTTCGAATTCAATTCCCTGCCTCAGATGGTGGGTGCAGTGTCCTGCATGACTGATTCCACACTACCCTAAGCCATCAGGCCTTCGCCTGTCCTGCAGCCAGCGCCACAAGAGAGCTGATCTAATTCAGTGAACTTGTCCTTAGCCCTGTGCCATCTCTGCTCCACCTCCTGAGTTGCTCCCTAACCTGGTTTTTTTTTTTTTTTTTTTTTTTTAACCTCCTGCCTGGCTTCTGATACCAGGTTTATTGGTGTCACTTGGCTCTCTATGTGTCCTTTTTTTCTTTTTTTTTAAGACAGGGTGTCACTCTATCTCCCAGGCTGGAGTATAGTGGTGCAATCTTAGTTTACTGCAACCTCTGACCCCCTGGGTTCAAGCGATTCTCCTGCCTCAGCCTCCCAAGTAGCTGGGATTACAGGCATGTGCCACCATGCCTGGCTAATTTTTGTATTTTTAGTAGAGATGGGGTTTCACCACGTTGGCCAGGCTGGTCTCAAACTCCTGGCCTCAAGTGATCTACCCGCCTCAGCCTCACAAAGTGTCTGTGCGTCTTCTGACTCTCTCTCCTCCCTCCATGCGGGCCCTCTATGCATAACATTGTCCAGCCTTAACCATTTCTCCCCAGATTATACTTCCGTCCATTTACGCATGCCAGTCCCTCTCCTGGGTGTGCCCTCTTCCCTTTCACTGGCCTTGTCTCAAGAAGAGGGATGCTAACAGTTGTCCTGCCTATCGCAAAGGGCTAGTTTGAAGATTAAATGAAGCACTACATGAAAAGATGCCTGGTAGGCCTACTTACATCACCACATGTATAACAGGTAGTAGTAGTGTTGTTGGAGCTGATATCTCATTCCATTCTGGGCTCCAACACACTTTTTCCCTTATCCCCAGGGGCAAAGAGTTTAAACCTCTCAGGTCTCTATATCTTTAAAATTGCCTCTCTATCTCAAGCTTTTCCTGTCTTTTAATCGAATTTTGAATCCCACTTTCCTTAAGAAACTGGTCTATAATCTAGTTTAAAAGCTAATGCACCAATATGAAAGCACAAAAAATGTAAAGGAATTGTTTATAAGTGCTGAAGGAACACAATGCAGAGGATTTACTTTTGTAATAAATGTAAATATGGAAGGGTTACTATAACCAGAGTCCAAAGAAAGCAGACAGAAGCAGACCAGATGCTGCAGCTGTGACAGCACTTCAAGGATGCCTTGCTTCCTGCAGTTTGGGTATCAGAAGCAAGTGGAGATTTATATGTGTGTATGTAAATGTCTCCTTTTACTCTATTAAGTTATTAACTGGAACAGCAGGGACAATTTCTGTGCACATTGGAAAATCGGCCCCTAAGTGCTAGACAGACTTAACACTGTGATTATAATAGATAATAAACTGTAATCGCAGGCAATTAATGCATTTAATAGATACATTTTTCAAGAGGAAATTTGAGTCCTTCCTATATATACAGCAAAAGACAGGTTATCGAAAAGGCCTCAACATCCAAATTCAAAGCCTTTGTTAGTTCCAATAAGTATCTCCTGGGAAGAGGCAGATGACAGGGGAGCTGGAAGGGACTCGCTGACTAGTTAAGGCCTGGGTGAAAGAAGATGCATGCTGCCCCAGTGTGATGGGGCACATAGGCTTGGGAGAATCATCACTGACTATGCCAAGTCTAGGAGGCAGACCCAGGTGGCAAAAACATTTATTAGACAGCAACCTTGAAAGGTGTGTGGATGAGAACACAGAGAAGAGGCCAGGTGTCTTCTCCGGTACTTCCTCTTAGTCAGATGCTTGAACCACACGCTAGTGTTAAGAGGGAACCTGGGGAGGGCACACCTGGTTCAAGCATCCCTGTCTCAAGGACACTTTCTCTGGCTCCTGGACGCACCAGACAAGAGACTTTGTTTTAGGCTGGGTGTGATGGTTCACACCTGTGATCTCAGCACTTTGGGAGGCCAAGGCAGGAGGATTGCCTGAGCCTAGGAGTTTGAGACCAGGCTGGGCAACATAGTGAGACCTCATCTCTATTTAAACTTTTTGTCTTTTTTTTTTTTTTTTTAAAAGAGACTTCATTTCCACAGCATCTGAGTTTATCCTAGTGCCAATCAGCACTGTACTGGACTCACTGACTTATGTCTCTCCACAGGCTAAGAGCTTCTTGGGGTCAGGAACCAGGCCTTCTTGACTGTAATCCCCAGGGCAGGCACTCGGCACATGGTAGCAGCTCTGCTAATCTTTGTTGAATAAATGAATGAATGTTCAATGACTGGTTACAGTTATGGCTTCACAATCTGTTGTTAAAACAAATCATGCTTCTTCACAGCTGTCACTAAACAACTTGGACACACGGATGTGCACCCGTGCACGCTACTGCACACACAAGCAAGGAGTAACCCCTGCTGTTCTCACCTAAGGTGACGAGCACCCGCTGCAAGGCCTGGTAGGATGATGTCTGCAGGTCAAAGAGGGAGAGTTTGTAGTCCGTGTTCAGCTGTGCCTCGTGTCGGATCGTTTCAAACAAGGCTGATGCCCTATAAAGCTGCAAGGAGGGAGAAAGAACATCATCCATTCCCCAGAAACCAAGGTCCAGCTGTTTACAGACTAGAGACAACTTTTGATCATATATTTGTGCACACCCTAAATATTTTTTAAAGATCTGAAAGGAAGAGTCTTATGTCCAGGTGTAAGGAAAATGGATGTGCTGTGGTCAAGAACAGGCCAAGGCAGACATCCAGTCCAGCATGACTCTGTGAGTTTGGAGCACAGGCGCACAACTCTGCTAGTTATGTAACCACACCACGTGAGGCGCATTAGGTGACCACCTATGTGATCAGAGCCACCATTGTCTTTAAAAGGTATAATTACCCTGCTAACGCCGTATACATGGCTCGCGCCCGGGCTTGCTCATGCCCAGAGAAAGTAAAGCCATGGTGAAACTGTCTACACTTCCTCAAGTGTTTTTCCAGCTACCTGCCACTCGCCCACTGACTCCCCTTGGACCTCAGTTAGAACCTGACACCAGGTAGGTCCTTGTGGACCTGAAAAGGCATCAGATCATACCTAGTAAATTACAGTTTATATAATCAATTTTTGACAAATAAGGGGATCTAAAAGACAGGAATTATAGACTTATGGTCTTAAAGATATTAAAACAGATATTAATCCACCAAGTGCTGATTTCTATTAAAACAAAAAGCCTCTCCTCTTGTCATCAGGCAACCACAATTCACCACCCTCACGCCTCATGGTGAGGAAGGATGGGAGTGAGAACAGGTATGGTGGAGGCATGCTGGAAATGAACAAGCCTGAGGGGAAGAGAGCGCCACACTCTCTGAAGGATGATAGCTCTTTGCAGATGGTTCAGTGCCCCAGGGTCAGATCATCACTGGGCAAGCTCTTCAAGGAGCCATGCCCACTCACATAGACACTCTGAGGACCAGATAATTGCTATTCCGAACGGAGTCACTGTCCTGATGCTCTAACAGGCTTCTCCATCAGTGAGGCTACAGACTTTTCTGACTCTGATATTTTCTTTTTTTTTTTTTTCCCCTCATGCCACACTGTCTAAGATGACTCTGATACTTATATGCTGGAAACTCAGTATCAAATTTTAAATTTATCCAAACTTAAAAAGCAGAATTCTAAGACTACTTGCTTCTCAGCCTTTTGGCTAAGATCAAGTACAGAATTCTAAGACTAAGAGACATAGACCCAGAGAGCGGTAAGAGAATATGTTCCTAACTCTGCCACTAATTGGCTGTGTGACTTTTGGCAAGACTCAGAGACTCAATTTCTTCCTCTCTATAAAGAGGATAGTTTCTACCTCACAGGGTTATTTTAAGGATCAAATTCATTGAGCTATAATAAGTACTTTGAAAATTGCAAATCACAAGATCAACACAGGTTTTACTTTTTATAACCAGGAAATTAGAGAATTAATCCTTTACATTGCCTTTAATCATTTTCAAAGTACAGTAAAACACCCTAACATTCTAGAATGCTATGGTGCAAATTCAGTCGCATCTCTTCAACTCTAGTGAGCACCTCTGGATAGGAGTCTCGATGTCCTTATCCTTGTTCCTCTCTGCCTAGCACAATGTCCTCTGCAGTCACCACTCACATGCTCGCTATCTGGATGAGCGTGTGATCTTAGATGCAGCCATCTCACTACTCCTCCAACCTAACAGAGGAGGCCCATAACTCAAGGGATCTTTCTACTCTCCAGGGCCAGCATGACTTTCCTTCAACTACTTGCATATATGCAGAAATATGGCCTTATTGTAAAAGAGGGAAAGAGAGAAGTTATATCTATTAATATATCTAGAAACATGAAATTTAATTATGAATTCTTGTTTTCCTTCTGTCATGAAATGAATTTCATATTAATGTTTAATGGGGAGCAATAGCACTTAATACAAGAATTCTTAAGAAATTATTGAGAAATCTATCACATGAGTGAGCAAAAATCTTTACTGATTGTTCAAATACTTCTGGGCTAGTACAGGCTGGAAATCATACACCTTAGCCCAAGGGTAGAAGTCAGTGCCTCTTGTAAATGCCATCACTACTAGGATAGTAATCCTAAGGTCTCCCATGCTTCTGGAAACAAAAAATCCACTTCAGTCAGGGGTTCTGCTTACCTGGTGTTGGGCCTCCTCCAAGTTTCCACTAGCCCAAAGGGAGAGGCCAAGGCCATGGCGAATTTTTGCCTCATCTTCTCTTCGGCCCAGTTGCTCAGCTAACCTTAAACCTGAAACCAGATAGAGAAATTTAAGGAAACATAGAAGACGGATAATTCCACTATCCTAAGGAGTCCTGGAGGGTCATTTTACTTTTGTGTTTTTGTTTTGAGACAGGGTCTCACTCTGTTCCCCAGACTGGAGTGCAATGGCGGCTCACTGCAGCCTTGACCTCCCCAGGCTCAGGTGATCCACCTCAGTCAGCCTCCAGAGTACCTGGGACTACAGGCACAGGCCACCACAACCCGGCTGGCTTTTGTATTTTTTGGTAGGGATGGGGTTTCACCATGTTGCCCAGGCTGGTATCCAGTTCCTGATCCACCTACCTCAAGTGAGTCATCCACCCTGGCCTCCTAAAGTGCTGGGATAGCCACTGCTCCCACCCAATTTTGCTTCAGGTGTCTATAAAAGAATGTTAACAAGAGCTACTCAGGAGACTGAGGCAGGAGGACTGCTTAAGCCCAGGAGTAAGAATCTAGCCTGGGCAACTTAGTGAGACCCATCTCTTAAAAAAAAAAAGAATACTAACAACACAGCTAGATAAAATGAGGATAAGAGCTGAATCAGCCAAGGTAGAATAAGCCTTCTCTTCAAATTCTGTGTTGGTAGCAACATTTCCAGGATTTCCAGGATGCCTTGGCAAGAGCTCAGGTGATGGCTATCAGCAGGAGACAGGTTTGCTGGGCAGGCAGAAACACTAAAACAAGTGAAACTTAATCTGGTCACCCTCCTAAATTTGAAATCCACAGCTTTGCAAAGGAAAACTCCTGGCTGATAAACTTATCTAACCTGATTCTTTGGCTGGCAAAGCTCTTCCTGATAGTTAAATATAGAAGGCAAAAGAGTATTTTTCCTTTCTTACGTGCACAGCATCCAATGAGCATTAATAGAAGACACATACGATGTTCTCCTGAAAGCAGAATATGAACACAGCCTGACCCTGCCTTTTGTTACTGATGTTACTGACACATTTCATGTCTAATCTGTTTTCCCTTTCAGTTTAAGACTTTGATGTGCCTCAGCAGGGTTGCAAAACCAGTGCTATTGTAAGGCAAAAACCTTAAATGAGACCATCCTCATTTTAATAGCCTTCAGGTAGGCACCTGCAGTTTGGGTCACTTACCCACAGCAAGCTTCGGGGTTTCAGGACACCAGCAACCTCCAGAGCTTTGTGAGAGTCAAATCTGAAGGCAACCATTTATTGTATTGGTCACTAGGCAGTTCTCAGCATCACTTTGCCCTCATTACCCTGCTCACTGTACATAGAAGCTAGCCTGTGCAGAGACAGCATGAAGGCTCCCACCGTACAACTGCACATACAAAGGAAGGACTTCCTTCTTCTAATCTAATTCAGGGTAGATGGAAGCCTGCCTCTGATCATGCTGGGCCTGTGCAATTTCAGACTTTTGAAAAGGAATTGAGTCTGTTGAAAGGGTAAGAAAAGTGACACTCAGGTTCAAGGTCATAAATATACATTTCAAAATGCTCATAACTCAGAAAACTTAGAAACAACACTTTAAGTTTAAATCATATTATTGGATAACAAAAATATTTGTAAATAATTCACATATTTAAACACCTCACAGAATAGAAAAACATAGGAAAGAAGATGGTTCTTGGGAGAAAACCAGAAGGATACTGATTGTTTAAATCTTCAATAAGCTAACCACATTAATTCTTCAATACAGATGTCCCTTCTAGGTCAAGATCTATGAGTCAGAAGTAAAATTCATTGAGACAATTCCTGCTTAGAAGCCATGTTCTATGAGAACAGGGACTGTGCTTTGTTCCTGCTATATCCTCAGCATGTAGGACTCTAGCTGAGGTTCAACAATGAAGAGTTAAAAGCCCACTGGATAGACATGGTATCTGTCCTGCCGCAGCTTCTCTCTGCTTCTGCCTCTTAGGAATCTGACACCCATCCAGCTCTCCTAGAACCTATAGTTTGTCAGGGACTGGTCCCAGGTAAGTCACCAAATTGATCCATGCTCCCTTTCTCCATTTGCAAGAAGAGGAAGGGCTGGGTGAGACCAGTGGTTTTATCCAGAGGTGTCTCCCTCCACAGCACCTGGAAAGCTTGTTCAAAAGACTCAGACCAGGCCCTACCTGTGAGAATCTATTGCACTGAAGCAGGGTGATATTGATCTATAAGGCTCCACAGCCTCCAAAGCCAACGGAGAGGGAACCGTGGGGTGGCTTCCAGATAAACTAGTCCCTCCTTGCCAGAGGCTGCAGATCTAACTCAGAGCGTTTGGAAAGCACTGTCCAGGTGTCCTGCACTCATGAGAAGAGGCACTCTGGTTTGGCCCACGAGGAAAGTCATCGGCTGCAGGCTCTCTAGTGGACACATCCACAAGACAGACACCGTAGAGATGCTACAAATTAGAGTTTTTAGATCTCTGCAAGACTTAAAAAATTACAAGAAACAATAAAAATGAACTTGAGAGTTTTCCATAAATATAGAATTGCGTTGCAATGTCTCAGGCAAACCAGCTGTTTCATGAAAATAGTATTTCAGGAAGTACAAAAGAACACAGCTGAAAAGTTGTCATATGACTGAATTTAATAGTTTTTACAAATTCAAATGAAAATTGCTCCTCGTCTGTTGGAATTTTACCACAGTCATGTTTCAGGAAATTAGAAGCCAACATTTTCATTTAATGCATTCAGGCAGAGCCCCATGTGGATAGAAGGGGAGCTAGATAAGGTCTGGGAAGTGGCTTCCAGACTCTCTGTAACCTCTCAGACTGCAGGCCAGCGCAGTCCCTGGTCCGTTGCAAGGAGACCAGCGAATCATCAGCTCTTCACCCATTCTCCTCTTTGCTTCCTGCTTATCTCTCTCCTGGCTTCCCAGTGGGGGCTCGGGAGTATAAGGGGATAGGATGCCCAACCCTACTCTGCAATTGTAAAGTTAGAAACAACTTCAGAGAGGATCTTGTGTGGTTTCTGGGTTGGAAAACTTGGGCTGGGCCCTACTCCTTGACTAACTGACCACATGATGAGGATTGAATCACTGTACTTCTCTGAGCCTCAGGTGATTCAACGGCAAAAATGGGAATAAAAAGATATACCTCACAAGACTATCGTGAGAACTGAATCAGATTAAACAAACTTTATGTGCAAAGCCCCGTGGAAATGAGAATTTTTGCTTGAAATCAGTAACCATTCCTTTAACCAGTGAGCTATCTGCCCTTTTTCCCTTCTAGGATGAGAGGATCCAATATGCCTGTGTAAGGGGAAGGACTTTTAAGAGCAGAAAGCCCCATATCAATGTAAAGAGGTGGAGGGCAAACGCATTGCTGTGGGACTTCTGCTTTCGGAGGAAGGAAGGATCTAAGGTGAAACTGTGCAGCCTTCAGTATCTAGGCCTGCCTGGAACAAGACCCTACTGTGGCACCAGCCCAAGCACCGTAGGTGACAAATGCTGGGAAAGAAGCCTGGTTTACTGCTTGAGTGCCCCTCAGACTGACACTTCTGGATTAGACCTCAGCTGCCGTGTCAGAACTGACTTCTATAAAGTTTTAATATGGTTAGTTTAGATATTCTCTAGAGGGACAACAGAGCTTGGAGCAGATGGACATTTTCTTCTGATTGAAACCCTTACAATTTTTTAGGATTACATCTTACTTGATTCATCTGTGTGAGAACATGTTGCTCATTCCACAGAGGGTTCTGAAAAGCAAGGAGGGTCTCAGCTCCTTGGGCAGCTGGCGAGCAGTAGATGCTGTCACTGACAGAATAAGACAATCTGGGTCTGAGAGAGCAGGGCAAGGTGCTATGGACAATGAAACACCTTAGTACTATCAAGGGACACCTGGTGGGGATTCTGTGATTCTGGAGTTGAACTGACAATGTGGCCTCTGAGACCCTTACTCCACACAGAAGTGGCCACTCAAACTGTGCGTACTTCCCTCTGAGTCTTGAGTTCTGACTCTGAACTTGACTTCAAGTAGGCCAAGAGAACACAATGGGCCTTTTCACCTACCTTCCTGTAAGTACATGACTGCTTGGGAATAGTTCTGCAAGGCATGATGGGTCCTTCCAAGGCTACTATATGACACCGTCTTGGCCGCCAAGTCATTCATCTGTGCAGCAATGCTCAAGTGCTGTTCTTGATAGACCACAGCCCTCTCGAAGGTGCCCAGGGATTCATAAGTCAGGCCCAGGTTCCCATAGGCTCGGCCCTGGCATGTGGGGTTGTTGGTTTCCTCTGCTATCTGCAGATCAAGCTGGTGGTACTGCAGGGCTGTGTCATACTCCCCCATCTGCTGGTAAACGCCCCCCAGGCCACAGGCTGCGTCACTCTCCAGGGCTCGGTCTTTCATATCTCTAGCAATGTTCAGCTGGCGTTCAAGGCAGGAAATGGCTTGTTCGTAATTCCCTAATTGGCTGTGCAGACTTCCCAGTTCTCCATAGGCCTGGGCTTTATTGAAGGCCTCCCCGAGCTCATGGGCAACCACGAGCCTCTTTTCAAAGCATACGAGGGCTTGCTGCAAGCTCCCCATTGCCCTGTGGGGATGTAGACAGAAAAGCAATGATATTATTTCGTGCAGGTGCAGACATGCTAAAGCCCCTGAGAAAATGAAAAGCATTTGTCACTGTCACTTACTATAGAAGCTCTTAACTCCTCTTCTAGCTAAAATCTATCATATGCCCTTAGAGTGAGATGCAGAGGAATTTCATAATCTGGAAAGCAATTCAAAAGTCATCCCTTAGTGACCTTCCCAAGAGCTTGAGATTCAATGGGATATACACCCCAGAGGAAACATAAAATATATTAATAGGCACAATGATAGCAAGTGAACTGTTTGGTTCTTCAGGCCTCCCAATTTCCACTACTGCTTAGACTATGTTTTTGAAATCACTTTACAGTGGCTATAAATCTTTCACCCTGAGCTTCTCAGAGCACTCTGTGGGTGAAGATTTAGTTTGACCCTTGCCCTTCCTCCACTCCAGGAGCCCTAATCCCCTGCCTCTCTGGTGGGGCCATATATTCTGCAGACACAGGCACCTTCTTGGGTTCCCCACATTTAGGAGAAAGTATCACCTTGACCAACAGTGTGTCTTTTTGTGCTGTTAAGAGAAGACACGATAAGAGTGGAAAGAGCATGACCAAACCATTTGTGTGGGGCACGTGAATTAGTTCCCCTGAGCCTCCGATTCTGGTGATAATAAATCCCACATCCCACAGTAGATGATAATAGATGTAGAGTAATACAAAACTGCTATAACTATTAAGATATCTGTGCAAGGGACCTTGCACAGATGATGCATGCAACATAGTATATTTATGCATTCTCCTATTATCAGGTGGCTTTTCTGAGAAGCAACACAATGGGGTCTAAATAATTGTTAGATGCAGATGTTGTATTAATAAACACATTCATATAATGTGGGAGGTATTCAGAAAAGATCAGGGAAAGTGATTCATTCACCTTCCCAATCCCTATTATCCTTCTCATTCTAATGTAGTCAAAAGGCACTGCATTTGGAGTCACAGAGCCCTGGGTTCAACTCTCAGCTGTCCCTTTTAAGCTGCAAATCTTAGGTATTAACTCAATTTCTCTGGGCTTTAGTTTCTTCATCCATAGCATAAGGGTAACAACATCAACTACTTAATTCAAATAGTTATTGGAGGAATCAGATGAGATATGTAAGAAAATGTTTGTAGTTAACAAACTGCCATGCAGACATGAAGTTGCCATTACTGTCACAAATGCTCTTTTTTGCAGAACTATAAACCACAATTGTCCTTGGTCATTTTTACCTGTGTCCATTTCCCAGGCCCCGGTAAGCCTTGGCTTGGTCTTGCATGCGATTCAGACTCTGCGCCACAGATAAATATTGTTCATAGTATTTGATAGCTTCCTCATAGTCACCCAGGGCTTCGTAGCAATCTCCCAGGTTGCCATAGGCCCGGCCCCTGTCAAGCACAGACTCATTTCCACTTAGCTGCTGCAGCATGGCCAATTGCTGCTCAAAGTAACCAATGGCTTCTTCCATCACATTCATGTTCATCTTTGTGATGCCCATGTTGCCATAGACCTGGGCTTCCAGACTTGGATCCTTCAGCTTTTGCCCTAGATCCAGTTGCTCTTCATAACACTTGAATGCCATTGTGTATTTCCCAAGGGCCATGTAGACAGCAGCCAGGTGCCCATGAGCTCTGCACTCCCCTGGCAAGTCGCTCAGCTCCTGATATACCTCCAGTTCCTGTGTGTGATAACCCAGGGCCTTGTCATACTTCTGGATCATTCGGTATGCAGTGCCAAGGGCTGCATATGCACTGGCTTCTAATCTTCTGTCCTTTACCTGGTGAGCTAAGCCCAGCTGTTGCTCGTAGAATTTTATTGCACCATTTATATCTTTTTTACAGATGAATATATCGCCCAGGTTCCCTAGGGCTCGAAATTTAGCCTGGGAATTAT
Source organism: Theropithecus gelada (assembly GCF_003255815.1). Classification (NCBI taxonomy): domain Eukaryota; kingdom Metazoa; phylum Chordata; class Mammalia; order Primates; family Cercopithecidae; genus Theropithecus; species Theropithecus gelada. The sequence goes on along the minus strand of NC_037678.1, from coordinate 22,452,909 downwards.
TCAGAGACTGGGCTAGGGACAGTAGGTACCTCTGACACTCTTCAGCTTTACTGAAATTCAGCAGAGCCTTGAACGCTAGGCCCAAGTTGCAGTAGGCTTTTGCTTGGCTCAACTTGTCATGAAGGTCTTTGGCCAGTGCCAGATCCTGTTCGTAGTACTTCACTGCCTCCTGATAATTTCCAAGGCAGTAATGGGCATAGCCAAGATTGTGGCAGACCTTCCCTTCTCCTTCCATGTCTTGAAGGTCGGGAGCAAGCCGGAGGTACTGTTCATAATAGGGGGCAGCCTGGACATACTCTCCCCGAGAGCAGTGGAAATTGCCCAGGTTGCTGAGGGCCCGGGCCTCGCTCTGGATGTCTCGTAGCTCCCGGGCAATGTTCAAGTGGTTCTGATAGTGTTGCAGGGCCCGGTCATGGGCACCCAGGGCCTGGTAGGCCACGGCAAGGTTCCCATGTGTGGAAGCCTGTGAGGCGCGGTCATTCACTTCCATGGAGATCTGCAGCTCCTGCCGATGGTATTTGACCGCCTGGTCGTACATGCCCAGGGCATTGTAGGCATTGCCCATATTCCCATAGGCACGGCCCTGGGCAGCATAATCACTCAGCTCCTGGGCGATGCACAGGTGGGTCTTGTGGAGTTTCAGTGCAGTGTCATAATCACCTTTCATCTGGTGTATGATTCCTGAGAAAGAGAATAAAAGAACAGACTAAGACTGAAATAACTGATTTGCAATGTAGAAAGAAATTTAATTTGCATCTCAATTTATAGTAAAACGCAATCCAAATGAATTAAAGAATTTAAAATAACAGAAGGTAGAATTAAATATTTATTAGCTCTCCAGAGGGAGGATAGCTTAAGTTTCAAAGCAACAGAAAAAAACATTTACAGATTTTATTACAAAAATAAGAATGTTTGTACTACAAATACATATCTAAAATGAAAAGGCAAAACAATATGGGAAAATATATTAAACATAAATGAAAAAGTTCAATAGCTACCGTGTGTGAAGAGTTTACTTGGTTTGATTTTTAAAAAATGAAGATCCCAATTTACTAAAATAGGCAAAGACCTGTAAATGTTAGCAGACAACTCACATCCAAAGAAATACAAAGAGTAACCACAGGGGAAAATGCTAATTTCCTTTAATAATCAATGAAATGCAAAAATAAAGCAACCCTGAAGTACCATTTTACTTCAGCTAAATGAGCAAACAAAAAAATTAACCACAATTCCCACACTGATGAGATTGTCCTAAAATTGGTAAACATACCAACTGCTGGGGACATAAACTGGAACAACCTTTTTGCACAAGCAGCCTGGCAAGAACCACAAATGCGCTCCTACTCTGACCCAGCAATCTTACTCAAGGGAAAGTATCCTAAGAAAATAATCTGACAAACACAAAAGATTGCATAACAATACACGTAACAACCTTCAGTGTGGCACTATAGACTACTGGAAAATCAGAAACATCTTAAATGTGAAACACTGGGGGATTGTATAAGTACATTTTGGTATATCAACTCAATAGAGAATTATGCAGTCGTTAAAAAGATAATTATGAAGTCTATACTGAAAAATAGGGAAACAATGTTCTTGTAATCATATTAAGTGGAAAAATCAGGAAAAAATGCTGCATGCTCCCATGATAATAACTAGGAAAATAAGTACGTCCATACGCATGGACAAACTCTTGACGGGGTTATACAAAAAGAAAAATAGTCGCCTTGTTAGGTAGTGGAATTTCAGTAATTTTTGTTCTAAAAGCTCTTATAATTCTGCTATACTGCTTTTATAATAACAATAACAGTGCTCCAAACAAATCTCATGAACCATATTATAGCTGCTAAGCTAAGGTATTAACAAGCAGTTAAAAATGAGTTATATCATACATATCATAAATATAAAGTAGTTTCAAATGAGGGATAACATAATGGTAACTTGGGAGCTGGCTTTAAGGAGAGCTTGGTCCATTCCAGTTGGGGCTAGAGTAGGGCCACCACTAGAAAAGGTGGCAAGAAGCTAGTACGCAAACAGGTTTCTCCTTGCCTTTGGTTTTGAACATGCTTTTCCATGCATCAGTGTGTGAGCTTTCCAGTGGTGACTAAAACCTACAGAAGCCCCAAAAGTCAAAATGCAAAGATGTGTTCTGTTAAAACATCTGAACTAAAAACAGAGGCTTTAAGCAAGAAAGCTGTGAACACCTAGCCTCCACAATTTGTGTATCTCTCTGACACTCTTTATTCATTCATTCACTTATCCAGCAGACATTAGCTGGGCATTTATTGTATCAGAATTTGTGGTGGGCAGCAGGGGTAGAGAGAAGAATGAAGACAGAAGTCTCTGCCCCCAGAGAGCACACTGGGTCAAAAGGCAGAAGTACGCATGATCAAGGCTGAAGTCAGGGCAGGGCAGGAGCTGGGGGTACAGTGCAGGGTGAGTCTGTGGGGGCTACTCTGCTGGTCCTGACTCCTCCCTTGCATGCTGTGGAGATCTGCCCTGCCACAAGAGTCACATCTAGTCCTAGGACCCAGCCATCTCTTTGACTTAACTGGACTTAGGGTAAATCATTTAGTCTTTTTGAGTTTTATGTAGTTCATCTATAAAATGAGAAAAATAATGAACATAACACCAACCTTAGGAGGTGATAGTGAGGATCAAACGAAATAATGTATGTGCAAGAGCACTGTAAAACTACAGAGTGAAACTGCAATATTAGGTATTGAAATTATTCCCTTCTAGGAAAGGAGATTCTTGAGGTGCTGGAAATTAAATAAGCCATGGTAATTCTTCTGTATATTTTTTATAAGTAAAATATTTCATAATTTAAAAATAACTAAACAAATCATGGTACATTTATACAATGGAATAAACATGGTGACATTAAAAATGGTGAGGGGCTGGGTGGGGTGGCTCACACCTATAACCCGGCACTTTGGAAGGCTGAGACAAGAGGATTGCTTGAGCTTAGGAGTTCAAGACAAGCTTGGGTAACATAGCAAGACCCTGTCTCTACCAAAAATTAAAAAATCAGCTGGGCATGGTGGTGTGAGCCTGTAGTCCCAGCTACTTTGGAGGCTGAGGTAGGAGGATCACTTGGGCTCAGAAGTTCAAGGCTGCAGTAGGCCATGATCGCACCACTGCTCTCCAGCCTTAGTAACAGAGTGAGACCTTGTCTTTAAAAAAAAAAAAAAAAAAAAAAAGTGAAGTTTATTGACATAGGAAGAAATTTACAATATATTAAGAGGATATATGATCACAAAACAGTACATTTTAATGCATGCTTTAGTAGCACTGTGTATAGACATACATGTTTACATTTAAACACATAGCATAAAATGTATTAAAGGTTAAGAGTAGTAATATTTGGGTGGTAGAATTGTAAGAGTTTTTTTTTTTTTGCTTTTTACTTATATGTATTTTAATTTTTTTTTTCTATGACGAACATATAACCCTTGGTTTAAAAACAGTATTTTTGGACTCCAATCCAATAAGAAAGTAATATTCCTGGGGACTGGGTCTGGTCACTTCCCTGGGTTAGAGATGTCACCAGGATCCTTGCTGGAAGGATCAGAGCTTTTCCGAATCTGTCTCAAGGTTAGAAAATCTAAGCTTCCTGAGAGGAAATAATACCTTAGCATCACCTAGAACCCTTTTAATGCTGAAAAATTATTAGTGACAGAAATATTTCAGTTCTAAAGACCTAATTTAACATGTAGTCCTAAACCACTTTTATCTAAAGAGAAAAATTTCACATTTCGAATTTCCAGGTATCCTCAGAAGAATTTTTTTTTTTCACATTTCTCCCTACTCCTTATTTACTTCCTCTCTCCTCAGTTTCTGTATTTTTTTCAATTAGGGTCAAAATATCTGTCCCGCCATCAGTCAATAGTTACGAACAGAGCCAGAGTTAGGGAGGGCAGTAGGAGTGCCGGAATCTCCCTTGGAGCACTTTCTCCCACAATGATGCCTTTGCAGTGACATTTTTTTTTCCCTCACAGCTTTTGGATTTTATTGCAATGATTTTCTTAAGCCAATATTATCACTTGTTGTTTGCTAAGATGATAGTAAGAGGAAGCAAGTGGCGAGAGACCTAGCAGGCAATTGGAGGAAGCTTGGTTTTCATATATGGCCCATCACCACCAAAGACAGGTCTCCTTGGAAGCTCCCCACTCTCCTGCAGGGTGGGACTTACCTCATCCTACAGGAAACTGGCTAAACATCAGAAAGGCACAATATAATAGAAAAGGCACAGGACTCTATGCCAGAAGTCCTGTTTACAAGCCTGGCTCCCACCTCATTCAGCTGAGTGTCTTTGAGACACTCAATACCTCTGAGCCTTTGTTATTTTCTTAAATTGAAAATATTTTGGCAATTTTTGTTTTCTCACTAATAAGGTCAGATTATAATCATTTCAAAGACAATGGCATGAGAAACATAATAGTATGTATCAATATACTTTGTAAACTAAAAGATGGTATCTACACATAGTATGACCAGTATTTAGAGAGTGAGAAAAAGGAAAGAAATTCTATTTCTCTGACTCTCATGACCTTAAGAGTCTAGGCTAGTTAATAGTGAGCAGTTGGGATGATAATGGCTACCCAGGGTTCAATGATTTGTGAAAGAAATTGCCTGCTGGTTATGGCAAAATGATCTGATCTCCAGCCAGCTTCCCTCTGCATTCTCCTGTTCTCCTCCTGTCCTCCTTATCTTACTTTTCCAAGGGCCTATAAAGAATCATAAGAAGACTCTCAAAGGCTTCCTCACACAGACAAGAGTAAGAAGAGATGGATGGGGCTGAGCTGGGAATTGTTCATTCTCCCTGTGTCTCTACTGTCCCAGCCACTGCCAGCGTGGGGAATTCTGAATGGAACATGACACACTCTTGGCAGCCTTTCTCTTTGTTGAGGCAATATAAAAGCGGCCCAAGAGCTGCCAGCAGAGTGACTGCACATGCTGAGGAGATAATCTGCAGATCCTCCTTCCCTTTCGAGACCACAGCTTGATTTTCCAGGGCCGTCATTCAGATGAAGACTTACAGAGGGCCTGTCAGCAGGGGCGTGCTAGGTGACAACATGCTGCAGGGAGGGGAATTAAATGAAGATTAGTGGGGCAGAAGATCCTCACAAAGCCGAGTTCTCACGAGGGTGTGTGGAGGAAGGACACATCGTTATGAATTTATACATCGTCACAGCAGGTCCCCACCTATGGGTCGAGAATGGTCACTGCCATGGGAATAATAATACTTACTTCAAAGGGCTGTTGTGAGGGCCAATGCGATCATGCTCAGCAGAGGCTGGCCTAAGTGCCTCAGACATAGTAAGTGCTCAATACATTTTGCTTTTATTAGCCATTACCAGCAAAGATTAAGGGAGGTGTGAACTGCACAAGCCAAGCAGAAAAACTACTAAACATAGAATGCAGTTCCGGCTGTCTTTTCTCTTAATAATTTTGTGGAGGTAGGGGCCTCAGTGTACTGCCACAAACAATGGAAGTGGTCTTCTCGTGTACTGAAAGCATTACAGTCATGATTATTAATAGTGCACAACCCAAATGGGGTTTTAAGAGTTATCTATTGTTTTCCTCTACTTTCAAACAAATTGTTTTCTGCTCCATCCTACTTAAATCACCATCTATTTCCAGAGGCAACATAAAATTTGGGAACTGGAAAAGGCCCTCCCACGGGTTCACTTTCTGAAAGATATGACCAGGGCCTAGTGAGAGGAAGTGAGTTAGTGGCAGAACTGAGGCAAGGACTCTCAGACCCACTGCCCTAAGCAGGACCAGCCCATCTGCTTTCAGGACAAGCTGGAGACATGAAGTAACTCCTATTAGTCTTGCTAGGTGTGACATAGGACAGTGGCTATGCTTTATAAAGTTCTCTTCTGTTAGAAATATTTATAGAAGCATTTACACATGAAACGACATGGTGTCTATGATTTGCTTTAAAAACTGTGTGTGTGGGCCGGGCACAGTGGCTCACGCCTGTAATCCCAGCACTTTGGGAGGCCAAGGCAGGCGGATCACGAGGTCAGGAGATCGAGACCATCCTGGCGAACATGGTGAAACCCTGTCTCTACTAAAAATACAAAAAAATTAGCCGGGCGTGGTGGCGGGCACCTGTAGTCCCAGCTACTCGGGAGGCGTGGGAGGCAGGAGAATGGCATGAACCCGGGCGGCAGAGCTTGCAGTGAGTGGAGATCGTGCCACTGCACTCCAGCCTGGGCAACAGAGTGAGACCACCTCAAAAAAAAAAAATTGTGTGTTTACGAAAACAGATGAAACAAGATTAGCAAAATGTTGATAACTGGGTTATGAGTATGTGGGAGTTCATTATACCATTTTCTCTACCTGTGTGTTCATGAACATTTCAATAATGGAAAATTAAATAATAAAGGTATACATAAAAGTTTGCACTGCATATATTCTTCTATAACCTTTTTTGATCAGGAAACTGTTCCTTGCAGTTAAGTCCTGACGTGGATGTTTAAGTCCACTTTTCTGTCTCTGGGACCACAATAGAAAGAAATTGGGTTGGTCACCAGCCTCTGTAGCTGTACCAGCCTCCACATCCTTTTCCAGGCTGGGAGAAGAACATGTAGAGACTGAAAACTACATAGCACTTTGTCCTATTGCCTTGATTTCATTTCAAATGATCTTAAAGGATAGGTTGATATTTTGTCTATCAAAGAGCCAAATGGCTGATAAATGGCTAAAATGGCTGAGAAAACCTGCTTCACAGAAAAAGTGCTGTGTACTCCCAACTGTTCCTCCTGATCCTCCTCCTCATTGGTAGAAGTGGTCCCAGGTTTTCCACAGGACCCATAATTCCAACCGTAGATATCTTTAGGTTCCCTGAACCATCTCCTTCTCAAGTTTTCACATGTAAGTTCTTCTACATGGTACTTAAAATACTGCAAAGCTGAGAGTAAGGAGGAGGTGACAGACCTGGTTAGCAAACAGATGGCTAGAATCAAAGGCATGAGAGCAAAGTGCTCTGTGTTAGAAGTGCAACCAATTGGATGTCTTATCTAACACACTTGCAGATGACTTTATTAATATGCACCTGGAGACAAATCTCCATTACTTTTGCCAGTGATGGACAACAAAGGTGTAGATTTTTTTTTTTTTTTTTTTTTTTTTTTTGAGACAGGGTCTCGTTCTGTCACCTAGGCTGAAGTACAGTGGCATGATCACGGCTCACTGCAGCCTCAATCGCCCAGGCTTAAGAGATCCTCCTGCCTCAGCATCCCATGTAGCTGGGACTACAGCTGTGCACCACTGTGTCTGGCTAATTTTTAATTAATTAATTTTTGTAGACGTGGGAGCTCACTATGTTGCCCAGGCTAGTCTCAAACTCTTGGGCTCCAGTTATCTTCCTGCCTTGGCCTCCTAAAGCCCTGGAATTGCAGGGGTAAGCCAACATGCCAGGTCAATACAGATATTTTTAAATGCAGGTAATTCCAAAAATATGTATCATTTGACTTCAGCTACAAGCAACTTCCTGATAGGTAAGCTTTTCTTGAGAACCTCTCTGTGCCTGGCTCTCTACTCCATGATCTCATTCATGCCCCAAAACAAGGTTGATACTGTGGTCTCAGAGCCCCAAAAGGTTCAAGAGCTTACTCAGGCCCACACGGCTCTAAGTGGCAGGATTGGTACTAACACTCAGGTTTTTCTGACTCAGAAGTCCATGCTCCATGCTTTTTTTTTTTAAAGAGACAGAGTCTTGTACTCCAGTCTGTGACCCGGGCTGAAGTCCAGTGGCACAATCACAGTTCATTACAGCCTTGACCTCCTGGGCTCAAGCGATCCTCCCACCTCAGTCTCCCAAGTAGCTGGGACTATAGGCACACACCACCATACCCAGCTTAGTCCACACTCTTTTACCTTCTCCCCTCATCTGGAAATGTCTTCCAGTGAAAGACAGACATGATTCTGTGCCCATTTCTTTTCCCTCACCACACACACAAATATTTGCATCATGTGCCAATTTCTTCTTTATTAACACTAGTATACTGCTGTGGCAAACCAAGCTCTTAGCAGCTGCATATGAACAGATTGATGCCCTAGCTAAATGTGTATCTAGACAGCAGAGAAGTACACATTAGATACAAGAAAATCCTAAAAGATTAAGAAATGTAGTAGGAGGAAGCAGATGTAATCTGTGTGGGCGTCACCTCTGGAGAACTCTTGGGCCATCGCATGTCTATTCTGCCATCCTTTAACTTAATTACATCTGTCTCCTTTTTCTACTAAACCCACCAGGCTCTGCCTGTTCCTTGAAGGATAAGTGAAGTTACGAGCCTGTTATCTTCTTTTGCTTCAAAAGCAGTTTAGGATGTCTTCAGTGACATTGAGAGTTCAGTGGCACTTCTGTCCCAGATCCCCATTGCCCTTTCCTTCTGTTTCAATTCTGAGGAGCCTGCTATAAGGCTGGGAAATCTCTGTACCACCTCTCCCTCCTATAAGCAAGCACACTCCATTGGAAGCTACCTACCTTTTTTTTTTTTTTAATTATTATTATTATTATTTTTAAATTTATTTTAGCTACCTACCTTTTAAACCAACTTTGGAGGAAATAAAATGTAGTAGTTTTGTAGAGACTATATTTTAGAGTCTAAATGTATTATTTATTTGCTATACATTTATTTCTCCAAATGCAGAGAAATAGGTTCTATTGCTCACCCCCACCCCTCAAGACTCCCTTTGATGCTGACTGGGAGCAGAGTCAGTTCCTCTGCAGTCCCCTCCCACCCCCCCACCATCCCAAAGGCTTGGGCTGAATGAGCAGTGACAAGAAGCCAGCTGGAGCCCACTGGAACCCACAAATATTCACTGCCTTCATGCATAGCCCTCCTTCCCATTTCCCTTGGATAGTTAAAGACTTAGACTGCAGGTGAATAGCTCAGAAATTCCCTGGGCCTGTGCAGCTGTAAATCCTGAGGCAATGGGGAAGATTAATTGTGCCATGAAGTAAGGGAAGTAATAATTAAACCTATTAAAAAGGAGGTGGCTGGAGAGGGGTGCTGGTGATAGATGATGAGGTAGGAAGTGCTAGGCACAGTCATCTCTAATGGCTATGGCCGGGCCACTGGGAGAGACTTGGTGGGAAGCCCAGAGCATAGTGAAAAATATGCTGGGCCTGCCTGGCCAAGCTCCGCCATTAGTCACTGTTTGGAAAAGGCAGAGTGTGCCTGGTTTTCATTCTGGATCACAATAAGAGGTGGCAGGCAGCCTCATAAGTTAGCAATGCAGGGAATGTTACAAGGAGTTAGTTTCAGTATGCAAAAAACATTTGTTTAGAGGCATGGGGTAGAATCACTGAAATGCTGAGATAGCTGCTTCTGCTCCTCCCTTGAGCTAAGACCCTGAAAGCTGAACCAGTACCATCTCCTTGGAGCAGCTTCTGAGGGTCCCTCTAGCCTACAAAGTGTAGTCAAGTGGAACTTATGGGCTTTCCTGACTCAGCCCCAACTCAGCCTTCCTATGCCAGCCACAGAGCAGCCCCATACACCCTTCTGCTCAATCCCACCCTGCCTCTTCTGCCTATCCTATTCACTTGGCTTGGATTACCTTTCTTGCCCACCTGTGGTAGACTTTACCAATGCTCCCTGCTATCTGGTTCTCTTCCACATTCAGGTATGTATTTCCCTACTCATGAGAAGTTAGGCATGGCAAGTGACTTGCTTTAGTTAATGAAAAGTAAGAAGTGATGTGTTACTTCCAGACAGAAACGTTGAAGAGCTGAAGTGCAGTAGTCCATGCTCTCTCTTCCTCCATCTCATCAACTGCGGAAGGTACGTATTGTATTCCAGATGGTACAGCTATAGGAAGATGGAGCCATGGCAGGCCTAGATTAGTGTGCTGCCCCTAAGGGTTGCATGGACCTCTGGTAGGCTTTGTATGAATATAATACTTTGTTGTATTAAGCCACTAAGATTTATGGGCTGTTACTCTATTAGCACCTAGCACATCCTGATAGATGTGCCCTCCAATATAAACCCTCCCAGCCCTTGTCACAGCCTACAATTACAAACCATATTCTAACAAAGTCATGTGAGACAGACGTCTATTAACAGAAGTTTCCCAAGGAACTTTTGAGCCATCCATGCCTCTTGATGCTCTAAATTCTAGCCCTGGATCTAGTGAGACCACAAAAACCTGTAAACTTGAACCAAATTGCCTTGGACCCACATAGAATTGTGGGTTATCATGGTGCCCTCAGGTTAGTTAATTTGCTTTTGATTAAAGATTGCTGTTAGAAAAAGCACACTGAAGTCTATTACAATCTTTGCTATAAAATTTTATTGATACCATACATTTTGTCACTAGAATCCCCTATTTAAATTCCCTCTTGAGAAATTTCTTTTAGAATTCAGCTACCCTTTCCCTGAGGAATACTAGGCTCCATCTTTTGGATAATAACAATTATGAAAAAAATAGTTAGAAAGAATGAATAAAATCTAGTAGTTGATAGCACAACAGGGTGACTATAGCAAATAATAATTTAATCATACATTTAAAAATAACTAAAAGAGTATAATTGGATTATTTGTAACACAAAGGATAAATACTTGAGGGGACAAGCACCCCATTTACGCTGATAGTGATTGTTATGCATTATATGCTTGTATCAACATATCTCATGTAACCTATAATTACATATACCTCCTATGTACCCATAAAAATAAAAAATTAAATTAAAAAAAGAATGATAGGCTGAGAGTGGTGGCTCACACCTGTAATACCAGCACTTTGGGAGGCCAAGGCAGGTGGATCACCTGAGGTCAGGAGTTCGAGACCAACCTGGCCAACATGGTGAAACCCCATCTGTACTAAAAACACAAGAATCAGCTAGGCATGGTGGCATGCACCTGTAATCCTAGTTACTCAGGAGGCTGAGGTGGGAGAATCACTTGAACCCAGGAGGTGGAGGTTGCAGTGAGCCGAGATCACACCACTGCACTCCAGCCTGGGTGACAGAGCAAGACCACGTCTCAAAAGAAAAAATAAAAAAGAATTATGTATAGTCAATGACAGACACTCAAGCAATGACAGACTGTAGATACAACAGGGGTTCCATCAGATTATAATACCATAAAGCATACCTTCTCTATGTTTAGATACATAAATATTTATCATTATGTTAAACATTTCAGTACAGTACCCTCCTATACAAGTTTGTAGCCTAGGAGCAGTCAGCTATGTACCACATAGCCTAGGTGTGTAGTAGACTATCCCATCCAGGTTTATGTAAGTGCACTCTGATGTTCATGCAATGAAGAAATTTCCTAATGATGCATCTCAGAATGTATCCCTATTGTTAAATGACACATGACTATATTTCTTTCTTTGTTTCAGCCACCAAGAAGCTCTGACTTAAATATGAAACTCTACTATAACAACTATATTAGCCCTTATATGCTGCATGTTTGGGCTCTTTGATCTTGATTTTCTATTTTTATTATATCATCATTTGTTATTATAAGTTAAATAAATCCTTTTTGAATGAAACAAGTTATAAACAAGCAAGCAATAAAAAAATTTTATATCTGTTGCATGCTCAGCTGACTTTGCCTTGGTAATTGGTGTATCCCCTGAGCCTGCCATTTCTCAACGTTGCTGCCTAAGCTCTGCAATTTGTTTCATGGGTCTTATTCTACCAGATTTAATAATTCAGAATTGCCAGTTATGTGGGACAGTGCTTTATGGTGGAAAGGCACTGTGAGCAAAATCAGAAGATCTCTATTCCCGGCTCTATGACTTCATGTCATGTTCTCTTAAGAAAGTTACTATTAATACTTCTCCTGGCCTCAGGTTTTCATCTACCTCAGAAGGCTATTATGAAGATCAAATGAAACAGTTTCTAGGGCATTGGTATTATTCCAAACAGCTTCAATTACCATAGTCCTCAATATTACAATTAACAAAATCTGCCACTCCCTCTAGCATTATTTTGCTAGAGTACAACTCACTGTAAGTCTTAGATGCCATCATATTTCCTAAGTAAGTATCAAAGGGAACTTAACACCAGATCATCTCACCTAAGGACAGTGCAAAATTATGGGCTCTGAGAATATTATAGCGAAGCTCTGCTTGTATGGGGATGGAACCCATTTCCTTAAGAGTACCAGAGTGTGTAGGTAGGGGAGGAAGTGCCCTGACATGGCCTTTGCAAATGTGGTGGGGGTATTTTGGTTGTCAAAATATCTGGGAGACCACACTGGCAAGTTGTGGGCGGGGCCAGGGATACTACACAACCTTCACCATGTGGGAAAGTCCTACACAATGAAAAGACATCACACCAAAACGACAATACCACCACATTGAGTGACACTGAATGCTTTGAGGTAATTTTATACTCTGGTACTACTAATTAATAATCTGAAGAAACAACTTCATTCTTATACTGTCACCCAGCTGAAGTTGTTAAAATAAATCATCAAAGCTAATTAATTGGGAAGTCTTTTGGCTGGTATCCAATAATTTAAGCAAAAGACTGAGAAACTGAAAACCTTACTTTAAAAATCTCGTTTACTGACTGATCCTCCTCACCAGTTTATCTGTGAAATGTAATGGATTAAGAAGACAGATTAAAAGACACCCATGTATGTGCTTCTTCCTAATTTCACAATGATTATTAATAAGGGAGAGGGGAAGCTTTCCTAATAAAAACCAGTAGTAGCAATAATAATAATAATGATAATGATAATAAACAAAATTCTCTTTTGGTGATCTCATAACATGGCACAAAGTACCAAGCATGTGACTCCTAAATAGGCAATTCTAGCTCTGAGTTCTCTCGTGAGCCGTAGTCTCATAAATCTAATGGCTTTCTGAATATGTCTACCTGGATATACCTCAGATACCCTAAAATTCAAAAATATTTGTTATATTGTTGAGCTTAATTAAATTTAACATTTTAGGGCTCTCGTCTGCTTTCAAAGCCCTTGGACCTTCATTATTTTATTTGAGTCTAGTACAAAGGCAGGGTGGCTGGGTCTGCTTTTGAAGACACTCACAGAGGCCATGTGGTCACTAAGATTCAGAGCTAGGACCTGAACTCACACCCACCACCTCTCAGCCCAGCACAATTTTTCCCTGGGTTACTTTGCCTCTCTGAGAGTCTGAGACAGTAACTGCTACAGAATTCAACTGTGCAACCCAGGGTGTAGACAAAGCCCATCCTCCAGAGCAGCATCGTGCCTTCAGCCCAGGGAGGATAACAGGACAGCATGGTCTGCCCAGACAAATAGAAATCCCTGAAAATGAACAGGAAAAGGGAGAAACAGCAGAAGAGCTGGTCAAAAGAACAGCCCTTTAAAATGATTTTACCTTGCAAATTCAATTGCAAAGACAGATGGATGTTTTAGCAAGGCTGGAGAGCAAATTATGAAATCTGCGTTCCCAAGGCAATCGGGTCTGAAAAGTTTCCTTTTAAAAATTCACACTGGATTGAAAATTCAAACTCTATGATTGTGTGAAGTGTTCTAGCTAGATTAACATAATGCTATCAAAACAAGTGATTCACATATTCCGCTCATTTTTCTATTAGTATATGGGCTTTTGGTTAGGGCAATTTCAAAAACGCTGAAAAGAGCAAAATGGGATTAAAATTGTGAATCAATTTACTGCTTTCAGTTTTTCTTCTGTTTCTGTTTAATTGAGAGGAACTTATATAGGAAATTGGAGGCTCCTGAGGCTGGCTCACTTATGCACATCACAGAGATGGTATTTAAACATGTTTTCCTAGAAAGCTCTCATAATCCACTTTAAATCTGAAACCCCATTTACCTCTTTATCTGAGCTGTAGACTCACAGGATTACAGAAACCTGTGAAAATCACTTGAACTTGGGCTTCCCAAGACATTTGTTGGTTCACAGTGAACCTCAACCCTGCTACATACATCAGGATGGGTAAGTTCCTTTGCCTGACTATTCTGCCAGACCTGCTTGTCTACACGCTTATTTCCAGCCAACCACTTCTTCCATGCATATATAAATGAAGAAACCACCCATTTTTTCTCCCTCTGATCACTTACAGCAACCACTGGGGACGCTAAGGCAGAATATCACTAGTCTCAAAACCTAGAGCAGACAACTATACTGCTTCTTTTAGTTTTTGTTGTTGTTGTTGTTGTGCATGTTTTTGCATTACTGAGATTGTATAGCAAATTTAAAATTGAATTAAAATTGAAATTTAAAAAATTTCTATTATGAAAATACTAAATTAAAAAACAATGCTTGTGGCAGACAGCGAAGGCTGGTGCACCCAATATTCATTTTCAGTTTCCTCCTCCTCTCCTGCCTGCCTCTGCCTATGGGGCTAGAAAGCCAAGTATTTACTTTCCCAGCCTTTCTTACAGCTAGGGTTAGTCAAGTGAC